>NC_051164.1:65116937-65171402 GCF_013339745.2 Dermacentor silvarum
GCCATGTCACGAGGCTTGACAGCCAGACCGAGGGCAAAGCTGCCATTATCGTTAATAAGGCGCTCACTGTCATTGCCCATGACGTCATCCCGGACACTCATATCGAGCATGGCATTGTAGAGCTCGTGCTCCGTCGCTGAAAAAAGACCAGCAAGTCCAGCCTATTCATTCTCAATGCCTACAGCCCCCCCCCCCCCCCCCTCCTCCGGCAACGACACACTGTCATACCCTCATCCGAGGTGCCTGTACCCTCTCCAAGGGTCAGGATCTGATCCTACTCGGGGACTTCAATGCCCAAGACACAATTAAGCTGGGGCTACAGGAATTCCGACCACAAAGGCAACCAAATTGCCGCTGCTGTACTTACCGCACTTACCGGCTCGAGCTCCTCCACCGACCCTACCTCACACACCCGTATCGGAAAGTGTTTGCCGTGATACCTGCCCGGACCTTACCTTCATTCGAGGCAGCTCCACGTACCCTTGGGAGAATCTTATGGAAACCTTGGGTAGTGACCACTATATCCTTCCCACACAACTCGCTGCGGAAACCCTGCGGCGCCCCATCGGGAAAGCAAAAATCACGTATTGGAATGCATTCCGATGCGATAGCGAGAAAACCCTCGACGCTGGCACCAGCCTTACGGGTTCGTGCGAACAGCTTCGCCGCACCCAAGATCGCCATACAAAACATCACCCGCATCACCTAGACCCCCGCGGTAGACGGCCAACTGCTCCACCTGTGGGAGGCACATCGCAGTCTACTCCGCCGCTGGAAGACTCAAAAACATAATCGGAAACTTAAGGTCGAAATTGCCCAGCTCGCCACCCAAGCGGCGGAATACGCCGCCAGCCTAGCCCGGCTCAACTGGGCGCAATTCACAGGACACCTTTAAGGGATCTTTGGGGACGACGCGCACATGGCACATTTTGCGGGCTCTAATCGACCCCACCTGCAGCCAAACTGAAACGAACAAAGCCGTCCATCGCCTCATTCACGCAATTGACTGAACTAACGACGACCTTCTCGACCAGCTCCGCAGGAAACGTTTTGGCGATCACAACCCACCCCCTGCCAACGCTATCAAGGCTCCTAAAACGCCCTTCTGGACCGCCCCATAACGATCGAGGAAGTGTATGCGGCCGTCCGCGCCAGCCCACGCAACAATGCTGCCAGGTTGATCGCATTACATATTCGCTTATCCGCAACCTCAATGACACCGCCCTGGAAGATCTCACGGCGTTCTTGAACACCCACTGGCAGAACGGCCCCATTCCCCCCGGAGTGGAAGCATGCCGAGGTGATCCTCATCCCGAAACCAGGCAAGAAGTTGCAAATCGTGAACCTGCGTCCGATCTCCCTTACTTCGTGTCTGGGCAAGGTTTTGGAACGCGTGATCACCTTCTCCCTTCAGACCTAACTTGAAGATGGCAACCTGCTCCCACACACTATGTTCGGATTCTGTGCGCATCTCTCCACTCAAGACGTCCTCCTCCAACTAAAAGAGGAAGTCATTGAACCCGTACCCCGCTATGGTGAAAACGTTATCATGGCGCTTGATATCAAGGGAACATTTGACAACGTTAGCCACCCAGCCGTCCTCGAAGGCCTTGCAGCCGTGAATTGCGGCCACCGTGTTTTCAACCGCGTCAAGGCATTCCTCAACGATCGCACTGCCACTGTCGGGATAGAGACGATCCGATCAAACACCATCGTAGTCCCTAATAAGGGTACGCTGCAGGGTTCGGTCATCTCCCTGTCACAAAAGAGCGCGTAATCAAAGCGCGTGCCGCGTGTCACGCAAGCCAGCGAGAGAACACGCCGGCCCCGCGGCAACTTCAACTGAGGGGGAGAGCGCATACGCCTCAACAGCCGAAGCGAACGGAGCCTAGAAGCATCTGCAAGTCACGCGAAGGCGACGATAACAAGAGAGAGAGAGAGCGCGCGCGCGCCGAGACACCTCACCCGGCGAGTCAAGAGAGAGATTAGTACAGTGTGCGCGTGGGCCAACAAGATGAGTCATCAACCCCTCACCCCCCCCCTCCTCTCGACGACGCTCCGACGGCGGCGGTCGAAGATGCGAGAATGGACCAGAAGATTCCCAGACTTTGGCCATACTACTAGATCACCACTCCAATA
The DNA here is from genome assembly GCF_013339745.2 of Dermacentor silvarum. NCBI lineage: Eukaryota > Metazoa > Arthropoda > Arachnida > Ixodida > Ixodidae > Dermacentor > Dermacentor silvarum. The sequence continues at coordinate 65,119,077 of NC_051164.1, forward strand.
GGAACGTTCGAGAACGCCTGTGGACGCTATAAAAGCCCCGTGCGGGAATCGGAATGGAGATGAGACCGCTCCGGCGAAGAGATGTAACGTGGAGACTGACCTTCTGCGGAAGAAGGGGATTCCCCGGCAAGCTAGTCGACGAGTTCATCGAGTTCATCGAGCGTCTGCGTTTCCGGAAGAAGTTGCTTCTTCGAGATTTGCCCCGAGCTACGCCGAGATCGTCGGACTCAAGACCAGCACGGGTTAATACGATTTTGTACTTTACGTGTTGGACTTTTTGTGCACATGCATTTTTTCCCATTTTGTTTACCTCGCATTACCTTAGTGCTTGTCGTTAATTATATTCCTGTGTTTTGTGAATACCCATCTCAATTGTATTGCGTTTTGTCTAGCCTAAGTATGCACGTGTGTGTAACTATCTGCCTTGTGTGAAGAATATATTTTGTTGTGTTTGACAACTCTGGGCTCTGACTCGGTCAATGGACAGCAACCGGCGTTCACTGGCGCACCAGAGGGCCGATTACTAATTGTCCTTGCTTTCGTGGGATTTATTTCGGAAGCTGATAAGTCGGCTTTGGAATTTGGTCCAGCGTCTGCGCCTCGTTCACGGGGTCTGTGACACTCCCCGCTCCTTTTCAACGTTACCACGGTGGGCCTGACACATCAACTCCAACACATCGAGGGCGTTCGCCATGCCATGTATGCGGACGTTATCACGGTCTGGGCTAGCCAGGGCTCCCTCGGCGAAAAAGAATGCAGCATCCAGCAAGCCGCCACTTGTGTCGAGGAATATGTCCATGCCCGCGGGCTGGCATGCTCCACCGAAAAATCCGAGCTGATCCGAGCTCGCCAACCCACAACCCAGCCGCGTCAGACCGCCCAGGAAAGCCCCATCCGGGTCCTCGCTGGCAAACTCATCCCCGAAGGCTCCATCATCAGAGTGCTAGGTGTGTGGATGCAATCCAACCGTCGCGCCAGACATACCCTCACACTCTTGCGCAACACAATGCTACAAGTGGCCCGTATGATTGCCCTTGTCTCCTCCCGCCGCCTCTCTCAAGCTCTCGGAAGTCTCAAGCTCGTTCGCAGTCTGATAGTCGAATCGTCTACGGCCTCCCCTACCATCACCTAAATCCGCAAGAACGCCACCAAATTGACCCCATGATGCGTCTGGCTTATCGGGTGGCCTTAAAGCTCCCCCCTGAAGCCCCAACGAGCAAACTCCTTGCCGTGGGGTTACATAACACCTTCACGGAGCCATGCGAAGCACAAATGGTCACTCAGCTCCAGCGCTTAACGCTCACACCCACAGGCCTCGCCCTTCTGCAGCTCCTCGGACACACTGGTACCCTCCGGGAGGCAGCCCGACTCAACCCAGTACCAGATCATGTCCAGTCAACACTTAACCGTTGCGCCTATCTCCCGCAACATGGACTGCCTACTGCACCAGAGCCGACGGGAAGCACGAGCTGAGGCCTTAGCGCTCACGTACGGTCACAACAACACCACTTTCTACACCGGCGCAGCACTGTATGAAACCACGCGCACTCGAGCAGTGGCGGTCGTCCTCGACTACCACCACAGGGAGCTAGCCAGTGCCTCCCTCCACTGCCAGAACATCACGGAGGCTGAAGAAGTTGCCATCGCACTTGCCATCGCTCACGGCAACAAGCTAGCACGGTCGTTTCACGTTCTCACGCACTGCCAGGCCACCGGCCGCAACTACCTGAAAGGACGCGTTTATCGACCTGCGCTCAGTATCCTCCTAAAGGCACAGGACGCTGGCGAGCAGCTGCAAATTCGAACACCTCCGATCAGGCATGAGATCATATGGACACCTGGCTACGCGGGGCTGGAGAGAAAACAGGCGGCGGACAGGGTCGCTCGAAGGTATACAAGCCGAGCACCCGATCACCCTGCCCCTGAAGCACCCGTTCCAGTACCGTGTGACTATTCGTCCATTCTAAATTATTATAAGGGCACCCGGAGAAAGTAATCTCCCCCCCCCCCTCCCCCATCGCTCACTCATCAAAGAGGAGGCTGCTGGATACTTACCCAGGCAGGTACCTACCCCAACCTCCACCTCCTCAGTAAAATCCATCCCACGGCATACCCTTCACGCTGCGCGTGGTGTTCCGAGAAAGCCACTTTATTCCACATTACATGGGCTTGTCTTGCAATCATTACATTACCCCCCATCAAACACCCGAACGCGGAGCAGTGGGAGTCACTGCTGGCTAGCGAGGCCCTGGACAATCAGCTTAGCCTGATTGACAGGGCACGCACGGCGGCGACGGCATGCGGAGCCGTGAACCAACGCCTCCTAAATTTATAGAAGGCGTTGCCTGAACTGAGGCCCCCCACCGCAAGACCAAGAGCCTCCGATCTTCGAAGACTCACCGCGAATCTTACTATCGCTCAATAAAAGTTTCCATCCATCCCTCACTGGTGTCACTCCTTCGTCGCCAAGCGCGCCTTCATTGCGCTGCTGGGCTGCTTCGAGGTCACCAACGACCGTACGCGGCTTCAGCCGTGCTGACGCGAGATGGTTATAGGCATTCGCTTCAACGGCAACGTTGCGCTCCTTTCATTTCCGACTTTCCCTGCCTAGTACAGCGCTGTTCAGCTGTTATATCAAGTAGACGTTTACAGCGCTGTACAAATTATAGTTCACCCTACAAAAGCCACATTTCCCCTTTCGGGCGACATGCGTCAAGCGCAGGAAGCTCGCGTGCGGACCTCGCAGCGCCGTTGCTAGGGGTGTGTTGCTAAGCGTGACGCAGCCGTGACACAAGCAGGCGATTGGCTCTTGCTGGCGGCGTCCGTGTCGCCGGTCTCGTTCCCTTTGTTCGTACGTCAGTTTTCGCCGAGCTCTCGAACTGTGCCGTGTGTAGCTGGGAGGACTCTCCGAGGAAAACTTTTGGCGGAGTTGTTTTGCGACGCTGCGATGGCGTGCGGCAAGCTAACCAGCGCCGTGTGCTACACTTTTTGGCTGTTGACGTTGCGGCTTAGAGAGTCGTGGCCTCTCACGCTGTCGGACGAGGTTGAACAACGCCAGTCCGTCGTTCTTGACCGGAGTTGACGAAGGGACCCAGAGCGAGCGGCCTTCGGGAAGACAAGATGGCGTCGACGAAGGGACCCAGACAGCGAGCGGCCTTCGGGAAGACAAGATGGCGTCGCCTCGAGCAACGGCCTCGAGCAACGGCCACTTTTCGCGCGTCTTTGAGCACGTCGCAACAGGTGAGGACTGTCGCTTGACGGCGCGTGCTGTAAAAAACACTTTGACGACGTTTTAATGCGGATATCCATGTTATTTGCGACTTATTTCTTGCGTTTTGACGAACGCGTTTCGCGCTGGTACGTCTGTTGTCATTTTTAGTCCCTTTGTTACTTTTGTTGCCCAGATGAACGTGCTTGGCTCAGGTTCACCCGTCGCACATTTTCAAACTTGGTGTGAGCCTGTTTATGAGAAAAAGCTGCTGTTTCGTGACGGCGTGTTGGCGTTTGTTTGAATGCTGTGGTGAATGCTCATTAGAGAGTGCATCTGCGGTTACTGTCCCTAGATTTCTTGTCTTTTTTTTTTTTTTGAATCTGTGCGGCACATTTTTGACGTTCTGCGAATAAACGCACTCGTTGAATGCACACTAGACGTGTTTCCCGTCGCGTAGCACCTCTAGTTTCCATCCCCCCCCCCTCCCCCTCCCCGCTCCTTTTGCTTTGTCTATTTGTGCTGCGTGAAGAGACCGTAATCTACATACAGACCCGGACCGGCGCGACATCGTTTTTCTTGGACGACCGCACTTCTCTCGCGTTCTACATTCAGCGGAGTTGTTCGTTTGGAATTCTCCCGGTGCCGTCTAACTGTATTGTCAAGTGAGCCCGGAAAAGGGTTGCTGTGTGAAGCGTATATTTCTTTTCACTGTCTGCTGCTTGTAACGTAGCGTGCGAGATGTTTGGCACAACCTGCTCGCCTTTCTCCCTTGGTGTGTTTTCGTTCAGCGGGTGATGTACAGCGGTGGACAGATGCTATAAAGTAACAATGAGCTTGCATCTTGTTTGAGTCCGCCCCATTGTAGTTTTAGTGCGGTGAACTGTAGCGTGCCAATAACGTAGGGTGTTGCCCATTACCTTTTTTTTTGATGCTCGTCATGACTCGCCTAGATTATTTTAATACGCGTTTTAATGCGAGCGACTGAGTTAAAGCAAATATTGCAGTGCAGGGCGGCAAAGCACAGTGCCGTTCACGGCATGTCTTGTTCGTACGTCTCGAAAGTTTTTCCCGGATACCGCGCGCTTAGCATGTTGGAGCGGCCAACTGAGACTTCGACGCGCGTTCGCCCGGACGCGAGACGCGTCTCGGCGGTGTGGTTCAGGCGGCGAAGATGCGCGTTGCCTTTGACAAGCCGAACCAATGTTTTTTTTAGGAGGCATTGGCCGAACCGACGCTACTTGAAACGCTGCGTCGGCGTTGCACGAAAGTTCGATTGCATGGGAGGCGTTGCAGCAGAGTTAGAGGTAACGGCGTAAGAGATAGCCTTCACGCTGCTGGCGCGTCTTTCCCGAAAACTGAGCCTCCTAGGTTTAGCGCTCGGATTTAATCGTGCGAAACCCAGTGTGCGCGAAGATGTTGCCATCAGTCAAGGCGCTTGCGCTCGGGATAGATACGTTGATGGTGCTGTTTATGCGCATGCGGACGGGTGATCGTTTGTTCACATAGCCCGTCACAATCGGTAGTGGGCCGCCAGTCGAACGCGGCCCACTTGCGCGGGCGCTCCTGTAATACCCTCGTCAGCTCGGATCGTTGCCGGAGTCTTGGCCTTGCTCTCTCGGTACGGCTGATCAGTTACGTCGTCGCATTCGAAGCACGATCGTGAGAAAAGTGGCTTTGTGGATTGCGGAGGTCCCCATTCGTTTTGCTTAGCGTCTTGCCGGCACGGTGGTAGCTGGCTGGTTGAGCAGATTGATCTTTGTGGGTCGTCTTGGACGCGAACAGTGATTTGCCGCCTTGCGTCGAGGAGAGCAGCTGTGTGGTTAAGCCCTGTGTCATGCTCTCACAGAGTATTGATGCCTGTAGGCATTGAGCATCGAGTTTTTGCACTACGGCGTTCCTCGTAATCAGATCGTGGTTTTGGCACGTAACACCTCATAAATAAAAATACTTAAGTCCGCGTTTCGGGTGCAGCTCGAGAAACGCGTGCAAGTTGAACGTACCCTTCACCTCTCAGCGAGAGCTTGCACTGTTTCCAGCTGGTGTAAATCGCGAGCGGTTAGTTGAGAGAGAGAGAGAGCAATTTATTTGCGCCCGTCAGTGAGTATGGGTGATCGTGGTGAGACGTCACGCAGCTCCCCCATTTCACCGTCTGCCCCCCCCCCCCCCCCCCCCCCCCCTAGACGTCGGCCGGAATCAGCTTGCTTCCGGCGGCGGCCTGGGCTTGACCGATGACTTGTTTTGGGGCTTTTTCTTCCTGGCTTTCGAGGGAGGATTCGAGGGATGAGGACGGTCCACTTGCTGTTGCTGCGCTTACTGAAGAAGGTATTCATTGTTCGGAGCCTATTCCTTTCAGCGAATTCTACCCTCTCCTCTAGCGTTCCTAGAATCGAAGCCGTAGTTGCCAATTGCTTGCTCACCAGCCTGCTTTTTCTCCACTTTTGCATTGATGTCGCCCATGACTAAAGTATACTGAGTTTTCACCTTTCTCATTGCTAATTCAACATATTCATAAAACTGTTCTGTTTCTTCATCATCGTGATTGGAGGTTGGGGCGTATGGTTGTACTACCTTCATTCTATACCTCTTATTCAGCTTTATTACGACTGCTACCCTCCTGTTAATGCTGTAGAATTCGTCAATGTGGCCCGCTCTCTTATCTGGAAGACCTCTGTAGCAGAGGATTTCACCGTTAGTCAGCACTTTTAAGCTTCACCAGTTCTCTAACTTCACTAAGGCCAATAATATCCAAGGCAATGCATGATAATTCCTCAAATAGCCCTGCTAAGGTAGCCTCACTCGATAGGGTGCGCGTGTTTTAATGAACGTTGCCAGGTTCAGTTTCCAGTGGCGGCCTGTCCGGACCCAGAGATTGTTAGCACCCTCTGCCGCGTCGCAGGTCTGACCGCCGCCTTGGTCAGTTGCTTCACGGCCACTAGGGACTGAGGGTCATGGATTAATTATTGGAGTCATGGGGAGGTAGTGGCCAAATACTGCACCAGGGAGGCCAATTCCTGTTTTTGAATCTTTACGGAAGTCGAAGGCAAGATAATTGCTTTTTGTTCCTGGAATGCCTGGCATTAAATGTTGCAGTGCAAGTTGACCTATAACGCCTCACTGCAGTTGTGCTTATCGGAAACAGCCATACTTCGAATGAGCAGCTTCGTCGGCAGTAAACCCGCGGAAACAGTACCGTCAGCCTTCTTCCTCGACATATTTGTCGAACATGCCCAACTGCGCTGTAAAAGAACTCTTAACCGACACAGGGCAGCGTCACTTGGTGGGTGCGGTTTTATTTTAAAAGTGGGTTTCTCTTTGAATTAGTTTTTGCACTGCTCAATAAATCAGAACGCTCAGGCAATCAAATAATGGAATGCTTTTTAAGAAGTGGAGATCACGTCCTTATACCTTTATTAACCAGAGTGATTAAAAAAATGGCATTTAAATGTGTTTAAAATTTCGGCATTTGGGATGCATGAATTACACATGATTCAAATATATTAATTTGCGGGGTTTTACTTGCCAAAAACTACAATATGATTAGGAGGCACGCCGCAGTGGTGGACTCCGGATTAACTTTGAGCACCTGGGGTTCTGGCATTAGGTCCCCATCGAAATGCGGCCGCCGCGGCCGGGGATCGAACCCGTGTACTTGATCCTAGCAGTGCCACTTTTCAAATGTAATGGCGCTTGGCAGAACCTCGAGGATTGTCTCAAAAGATAGCACAAACACAAAAGCCAATAGCCAGCGGATTTTATTATGCTCAATTTATCGTGTCTACTGGTGTAAATTTAAGGGTTACAATGCAACAGCCCATGCATTCTGCATGGGCTGTTGATTGTTTGTGATATTTCCCCCCAAAACTGCTTTGGCAGCACAAAGTGAAATAAATTTAGCAAAATGTTCCAATTCACTAGTTTCTTCAGGGCTAAAAAAAAAAAAATCTAAGCACAGAGACACATCTCCTCGTCCTAAAGTCCTGGCGGCCCCGCTTCCTCTCGTCACTTGACACTCGCTCTCCCAGTTTCGACGCTTGCTCGGGAGGCATGGAGCCTCTTCCAGGGTTACGCGAGTGTAGACATTGATAAGTTCTGCGGTTTGCGCATGGGGTTTCACCGTGGCTTAGCTCGCATACGTCCTCCACTCGGTGGTTTTTAGGAACCTTTCAGGTCCCTCATGATTTTGGCGTTGATTATATTTTACATTGTGTAATACCTAAGAAACAATGAGAGAGCGCTGTTGACCTGCAGTGAAGCAAGTGATTTTAGCGCATTTCAGCAGAATATCTGCGATTCTTTTTTCTTTTTTGTCGCGTTGTGCAGGCTGTCTGATGCCAGTCGGAAGTGTTTTGAAGCCAGCTCGCTTTCTCCAGCCCTGCCAAACTTGCGCGTATTACATCGCTGTAGTTTTATATCTTTTTAACGTGTTCTCGGCATTTATTGTACGAATGGTTCTTACGCAGCACTCTCATCGTTGTTAGGTGGGCCAGGGATGGAAGAAAATGTTTCTTTTCCTGCAGTGAAAAGAGTGCGCGTTACGCCGGGGAACGGAATTCGCGTAGTTTTTTTTTTTTATGAATACTGCCGATATCGAGATGGTTGCAGGGAGGCCATACATATAAATACAAAAGAAGCACAATCAAGTAATCTATACATTGAAAGCACTGAAAACTAGCAGAATACATGAAATTATTAGTAGCAATAAGCTTGGCATAAAGTAAAAAATTGAAATCACGAAAAATAGAATGACAGGATGCGCGATGATACTGACACGTATACATGTTTTATCTTTCACCGGTGGCCGCTTTCCACCGGCTAGCAAATGTTAAACGTTATCGCTCGGCGCAGGACGCGCCTGCATTGGAAGCTTCTCGAACGTTATCGATGCTTCTATCCGTCGTCTGCGGTCACCGACGCTCATGTAATCTGATTGTATGAGCGACGCGAATTGTCTAGAACTTTCTGGAAGACACGCGGGCACCAGGGATTAATCTGGAACCTTCTATGACAGCTATAAAAGCCGACGCGTTTCGCCGCTGATCAGATTTTCGACGATCGCCGACTGTGTTCGCCGCTTTCGTTGTGCTTCGAGCGTAGCTTGCTTTTGCGGGCGCAGGTTCGCCCAATGAAGAATCAGTTTCGTCGTACACAGTTTTACGACTGTTTATTACTTCACAGCAGCGTCAAGTGTGAGGGAGCAAGAGGGAAAGGGACAGTCTTGCGCGCAATTGGCTGCGTGGTTGGTGATGTCATCTCGCAGCGGTGCGCACGTCATTCTCTCTCCGACATCGCAATGGTGCAGGCACGTGTCGTGCGTTCTCCCGAGAGGAGCAGCAGCAGCTCGCGTACGAATAACGCTGCCGCGAACAGCGCCGGGAGTCCGCCGCCGCCTGCCTGTGTCGCCAACGCCAAACGTGTCCGTGTCTTCGTTGCTCGGCGTAATGGGGTGCGTGAAGTGACACACAATTGCGTAACACGGTTCAGAAACACTTTATGTATAAACCTTAAGATGAACACCAACCCTTTTCAACATCCCTGGGTGTAAGGGCCGAACATATCTTTTTCCTACGCGTATATATGAAGGAAGGACTGATATTGTCCGGTGACGGTCGTTTTCCCTGGCCGAGCGCACTTCTCTCGCGTTCGACTTTTTGCATACTTGTTCGTTTTGATCCTCCCGGTGCCGCCTAAAATGTATTGAGTCCGGTGACAAGCGTGTCGCTGCCAATACACGCAAGGTATGCGAATTACCTCGATGCGCCCCGTCTTGATTCGTTATACCGTTGTTGAAGCTCGACGCGAATCGTCTGGAATGTTACTGCTCGGAGCACCTCGCGTACGTGGGTTGTCGTCGACCACTTTAATGCGAATGATTGACTTAGAGAACATATTGCGGTTCAGCTCGATAAAGCACAGTGCCGTTCACCGCACGTTTTGCTCGTGCCGTCTTGGAAGTTCTCTCGTTCTCGGACGCCGCGCGCTTATTGGGCGAGGCTCAAGACAGCGGCGACTTTGACGCGCGTTCGCCCGGGCGCGTCTCGGCTGCTGTCCAGGCGGCGAATGAATGAATGAATAAATAAAAGACTGCAAAAATTATATGTATCAGGGCTGGCACTCCTGCGCCAATTGTGCCATGTTGATACAAACGCACATTCCTGCGCCAAACACAGAAACCTGACCGAAATTGCGCCACGCTGCGCCAGAACGGCTTCGGTATGTGTGCTCCGGCAGCGGCCGCAAACAGCGAGCGAATTTGTTCCGAAAAAGGAGTGCAGCCGTTCACATTCAGCGCACCGCGCGACGCCGCCTACCGCATAGTTCTTCGTAATTTCGCGCTTATAAAACTGGACTTTTCGGAGATTCTTGCAGTGGCCGGCGCGGGCACGGCCAGTCTCGGCTGTTGTCGCTGCTGTCGCAATGCTCATGGCGGATTTGGAATAGAAAGTCGCAGTTTCGCCCGAAAAGCGAGGTATCGCTTGCGATATCAAATTAGTAGACAGCTATACGAAGTAAGGATAGTAGTCTTGTGGGCCGTATAAACTTGTGAACGTTCGCTTACTAAATTAAAAAAAAAGCATGGTGTTCTCGCGCACAAGCAAACATGAACACATCTCACTCGACTCGGGAAACTCGCTGTCTAAATGCTGGAGTGAGGATGCGCGGCAACAGCAGCGAGCGAATTGACCTTCGTGCTGCCTCTCGCTTCAGCGCGAACTAAACTGCGAAAACAGCGAAGATCTGAGCACTTGCACTCTTTCCCCATCGCATATCGCTTTCATGATTGGGCCCGCTCTGCCGCACCCGTAGAGTTTCTCACTATAACACCTAGAGGATAAACTAGCGCCACCGTCTATGCGAGTTTCTTAAAGGGCTGCCGTGCCCTCATGGGAATGACGGGATGTGTCTGCGAGGCTTGCGTTGGCTGGTGTTGTACGAGGCTTCGTCTAAAACGTGGATATGGCTACACGAATACTGCGTTCTTAAAATAAAATCTACATAAAAGGCTTTCATTCACCCATATTACATCTCAATAACGTTTACTCACCTACAATGCAGCATCAAGCGAAGAAAAGCAAGAACAGACAAGTTGTTCCAAAGCGAGCGAGAATCTTGTCGTCTGCCCTCCAAGTTTAGCGGCCAGGTGATACTTTTTACGGTTCATAGAATTGTGCATCAAATAGTATGTCCTAAAAATTAAACAAAACATGTTTTTATGTAAGCTAAAGCAGTTTTTTTTACGTCCGGTTTTAGCAGGAAATTGATCATTAAGACAGACGGAATGGTGCTAGCCAGGCGCGTCTTCAAGGCGTTCTGGCTCTCCAAGAACGATGCCAATCCGAATCTACAATATACCGGCATTCCCTTGCATACCACGGCGCAGCAGCGCCGCATTTTCCTCTAGGTTTTATAGTGTGAAACTCTATGGCCGCACCATAGGCAGCAGCCACCGGAGAACGCCCCCTTCCCTGCCTCCCCCTACGGTGCCTTACGCGTGATCGATGATGGCGCGATTGCTCCCCGCTTTCCGCCCTTGCGCAAGCGAAATCACCCTCGCACGCTTTCACTCGCACATAAATACGGCGCGCGGCGACGTTATCGCCCCTGGTATTTATACCTGATATCACGGCGACGACGATGGCAGAAATGCGCCTGGAGTGTCCATATAATTGCTATCGCAATAAAGACATCCCAACCCAGGGTTGACTGCGGCTCTCTGGGTCTGCGGTGGCATTATGGTGACCAAGAAATTGTTAGCGCGTCGATTGGACCGCATAATTTGAGAGCATTTTCCACTATCATCATGAGCGTCGGCGCGGGTATATATAGTTCGATTGTAGTTTCATCGATGCTTTCGGCTTTACAGGAAAACATGTGCCGTGCCACCGCTCGACCCATTATCTCTTCCATATTCTAGGACGCTATAGCTACATAGCGCGCTTCTACCACGCGCTTAGTGTTGGTTTATTTGTTTTTTTCTTGGTTTCGAAGTGCGCTGCAATATTCCATAATTCTACCAAAATTCATATTGGCTTGCTCCAAACTGCTCCGAAATGAAATTTACTTTGCTCCAGCTGCTCCAAAATGCAATTTTGCCTGCTCTAAAAATTGCTCCAAAATGACTCTGAGCAGTCCGACCTCTACCTGTATGTTGTACTGTAGTTGTGAGGGTCGGGCGGGTAACCCTATTCTTGGACTCCGTTGGAAAAGGCTGCCACCCGCGCTCGCTCCACAAGGGTCCGCTGATCCCCGAGAGCCGGGCTGGACTAAGCGTCCTCCCACCTTTACCACGTTGGCGACGTTATTTGCGAGATGCTGCTATTAGCTCGGCAGAACCAAACCGTGTGATACAAGCTGACCTGCCGCCACAGAATTTACGCGTAGCGTTAAACTGTTCCAGATCTATTTTGGCCAGCATGACCGGGCCTGCTGTACAACATGGTTTGGAAAGAGAGAGAAAAAATAACTTATTTTTACGCCAGCGTCCGGCGCTCACCTCTGGTCGGTCAGCTATCAGCCAACACGTCTCTAACGTGTTGGATAGGCACCGACCGGCAGCAAAATTTTGGTTGCATGGAGTGGTGTGGAGTGAGCCAGTCCGTCCGGAACCGTGGCTGGGTGTTAGTGGGAATGGTGGAGAGGGCTGACTGCAGCTTGGATTGAATTTGAGGGCAATGCCATAGGCAATGCTCTAGGGACGGCTATTCCATGCAGTTCGGGCATTTTGGTCGCCCAGGTCCTTGAATATAGTGGCGGAAAAGAGGAGTCACTATTTAGTTTGATGTCTTTGGAGAATAGGCGCTGTCTCCTCGCGAAAGGGTATCAGGAGGAGTAGTAAGGGCGACGGCATTGGCGCGAAGATCATTTAGGAGGTGATGTGCGCTCCTTGTGCAAAGTCTTTCTGTGTTTCTTGGGTTATATTCGGATGGCCATAGGCACGCAGGGCATGGAAAACTATCTACGCGGGTAAGCTTATGAAGTTTGCCCAGCGGCGCAGTGCTCCCTAGCTGAGGTGCAAAACAAGTAGGATGAGAGCGCCTGCGAGCGAGCTAGATATTTCGGAGGCACGCGCTGCAGCGGGTGAAGCGGGCGGGCGTCGTTGTCCCCAAGGCCGGTATAACACGAAACTATTCCAATCTGTCTTTATGCACATGATGGTGATGAAAAAACTTTAATTAACACGGAGGAAGCTTGAGGTGGCCCGGAGGGGGCCACCTCTCACACTCACTAGGTGCATATGGGCGAGGCGTGAGCCATTTTTAACCTATCACGAAGGGCTAATGGTAGATTTCGAATAAAACGTTGCAGTATCGCCCGAAAGGCGAAGCATCGATTGCGATAGCAAATTAGTAGACATCTATAAGAAGCAAGAATAGTAGTTTTATTGGCCGTGTAAACTTCTAAACATGTGTTCACTCACTAAATTAACAAGCATGGCGTCACGCGCGCACAAGCAAACATGAACACATCTCGCTCGATTACCGCAGAAACTCGCTGTGAAAACGCTGGAGTGATCAAGCGCGGTGGTAGCAGCGAGCTACTTCCGCGCTTCCTGGTAAGCTCAATAACGTCCATCACGCTTTCGTGATGAAGCTCACGAGTACTGAAACGTCTTGTGAAAAGTTTTTTTTCCAAATCGCAAGCCTCTTTTGTCCCGCAGACGTGTGTTATCAGCTGCGCTGAGCTGACTAATGCGTTCCTTCTTGGTTAGTAGAATATCGCGACATTGTTCACACTTTGCTTTCAGAAGAAACTTGTCTCATGCTATCATATGGAAATAGCCCGCCGGTGGGATAGTTGTAGGCGTAACTTATTGCTTAATGTATGATTGTTACGTAAACTAGCAATCATTTATGGTGCATGACGATGTTTTGTATGTTTGCATTATATTGACATAGTTGTGAAAATTAGCACCCTTGATGCTGCAAATATTGCTATTAACTTTAAATATCAGTACCTATTGCCTTCATTGGCAGTAAAACATGAAAAGTTTACGTCCTTGTAAAAAGCTCTCTTTTCGTTATGCATTCCAACTATGTATTTATTGATCGGCAAGTATATTTGCTATGTACGAACCGGCGAACGGAATAAATTGCTAAATTTACTTTCATGTTAAGACGGAAGCAGCAGAGCCTGGGGGGCAATCTGGTAAAGCTAATCGAACGCATGGAATAAAAGTAAATGAAGGGCGCCAAGCGTTAGCATGAGCAAGCCGTTTATATCTGCTTCGTTCTCCTGGTTATGCGTGCCATCTCGTGCTTATTCTATTTTGCAGCGCGTTTACGTTCGTCATGCCACACTTCACTAAATTAAAATCCCTCCGCTCACGATGAAGTGCGCGCTGAATGTCTGCTTGAAACAGCCGCGTAGTGCGGACCATTGCAGTGTCTGACAAACCTGCAAGCACAGAAAGAAATATACAAAATCCCCGTATTTACAGCGCACAAACGCGTTCTCTGTGCGGTGAGTCGCTGCAGTATCATCTTTCAGTGATGTAGTATTTTATAGGACCTAGATTATCGCAATGCTGGCTAATTGCGACGAAAATATCAAGCACGTAGCAGACGCCCGCCGCTTTGGCGCAGCTTTCACAGCGGAGAAAGCCCACGATGATGATTATTTAATGGCCTCCTCTTTGAAACGGGGCGGTGACAAATGGCCACCTAGCCTGCGTGGTTTAATCAGGTATGCTATTCAAGTTTTTTGCAGCGAAGCTGTGAAGGGCTCACTCTTCGATGGTCGCGTCCGGATGTAGAAAAAACAAAAGCAAAAAAACTCCTTGGCCGTATGCTGTGTGTGCGAGTGAAAGCGCGCGAGGGACGCGCACTTTCGTGTTGAGCGAACACACGGCGGAGAGCAAACGCGACTTCCGTCGCGCGAAAGGCCGTGGGGGGACGGGAGGGAGGGAGGGGAGGCGACGTTTAGCTGCGGCACCAAATGCCTTATCTTGGGACCGGGCGCAAGGGGAACTACTCAATCTCCCACGCGAAAGGAGGACAGCGGGAAGGCAGCGCGGGAGGGACGGATTGCGGCTTCTGCTCTGCGAGCAACTTGTACATTGCGCGGGGCCGGGCCATCACGCGCACCGTATCTTGAAAGCGATCTGCAACACTGCTCCTACCTTTGTATGCATTGTGCTTTCGCCGCTCAGTTTCCGTTGAAGCGGTAGACCGCATGAACCACCTTTGCTCGCTGCTGCTGGTGCGCTTGCTAACGCCTGCGTTTTGACAGTGGTTGTGTGCGGTCAGACAAACAACGCGCAGAACTGTTGTCGACGGCGTCGGCGTTGTGCCCGCGTTCGCACCGAACGCGCGCGGCGTTGGTGACGTGCTTATGAAGAAAGAAGGTACCAACCTCTGCCGTGCACCCTATGGCTCTGTACTGTAGCAACCATAAGGCAGGCCATGGTCCCTGTGGTGACTAATGAAAACCACCGGATCATATACAGGGTGTTTCAGCGAACACTTTCAAAATTTATTTAAGGTGGCCTGTGGCAGATAGCCAAATTCTAGTCAATGAGCTAGCCTACTCGAAGAGGCGGACATTACTTGCACAAAATTAAAATGCACAATCTACTAATTAACAAAAATTCACTAATTAAGTTTTTAATTACCTGATGTCCCATATTGCAATTTACAAATTGTAGCCGTGGAGTTCGCAAGGCGGATCCCACTTAGAATTATTTCTCAGGATGACACCACTTTTGACATATTAATTCCCGAACTTTGCTTAGAAATGCATTGGCGTTCCAGATAATTTTGTGCTTCAATGTATACAGCGACGTTTTGTTAAGAACTTAACTGGAACGCCAATGCATTTCTAAGCAAAGTTCGGGAATTAATATCTCGAAACTGGTGTAATCCCGAGAATTCGTTCCAAGTGTCTTCCAAGAATTCGCCTTGCAAACTCGAGGGCTACATTTTGTAAATTACAATATGGGCCATCAGGTAATTATTAAAAAACTAAATAATGAATTTTTAATTATTTAATTATGTATTTCAATTTCTTGTGCAAGTAATGTCCGCCACTTCGAGTAGACCAGCTCATGAACTAGAATTGTGCTGTCTGCCACAGACAAAATGTATTTACGACTCATGTTGCAGAATGCATGTTTATTGTGACTGCCACCACTAATTAATTATCTACAGGCACTATTACCAAATTTGCATGCACTAGACGGTTTCAGTATCACGGATAATCTGCCATATTCCATTATTCCACCAAAATTCACATTGGCCCGCTCCAATCTACAAAATGAAAATTCATCTGCTCCAAGTTTGCTCCAAAATGAAATTTAGGCTGCTCCAAGGTGCTCCAAAATGACTTTGGAGAGTCCCTCCCCTAGGCGAAATCGCCCATGTACAGAAAACTATCATCATAAGCATTGGCTCGAGCATTGTCTTCTTCCGCAGGCAGCTAGCTCGTTGGTGCCCCTCGGGTTGCGCTCGTGCCACTGCTCCCGCGTTCGTCGTCGCCGTCATCTTCCAGCGTAGAATTTCTCTTCTGTCGTCGTGATGGGGAGGCCGCGTTCACGGGGGTATGATCCATTCAGTGTCTTACGTGATGGACAGCATTAATTTTGAAGCAATTTCGCAGAATCGCAAGCGGTATGGGCGGGCGAATACTGCTAACCATTCCGCCGAGCAAACTCGAGACATAAACGCAAGCGACAGTGACGTCGTTCTCTCCGTCGCAGCCGAACGTGTGTCTTTAACCATGAATGGGTGTGTTTGATTGAGAAATACTTTAATGAATCGTCGAGATTAACCCAGTGATAAACACCGGGGTCGCACGTTTCAGCTTCGCCGGTTAACCACGTTCACGGAGGGGAAGGGCCGACGAATTTTTTTAGCTGGTCTATAGAAATCGGATTACTACACTGCAGCAAGGTACTACCAGCAAAAGATACCCGAAGAGTTGCTGTATTGCACACTGTGTTGCTACTGTCTGTCGTAACAAAGTAGGACCTCATTTTTTTTTGAGCAGCGCTTGACGCCTTTTCGCGATAGACTGTCAGTTAAGACCAATGTGTGTCAATGTTGCGTTTTATTCTTTCTCGCACACGCAGCCCACCACAGTCTCTACGGTCATGGCCTCGGAGGGAGTGAAGTCCGTCTTCGTCGCAGCGCTGTCGCTGCACAGTCTATTCCACTAGGTCGTCATGTTGGTTGTGGAACATGCGATGGCGGGGCTGGCAGGTGCCAGCAGAGTTGGCAAATGCTTACCTGGTCGAACGGTGGGCATTGTTCGTGGCAAAGAATGTGGAGAGGACCCCGCCGACTCTCATTGCCTACTGGCCTAGAGAAGAGGAGGGAGTTTGGCGCCCGACCTTTCACTTTACTGTATGTGTGGTCATCAACGGCGACAATGATCATTTTCAACTGGGCCAGAAGTGTAACACTGCCAGCGCAAACGCCTCAAGTAGTAAGTGCTCGGCTGTTATCACTCTGTCGGTACGAGTTTTCATCGTAATAGTGCTAAACTTGCCGCAATGCGCATGCTCGAGGTCTGTCGTGCTCAGTTTATGCTACTCATTCGAACGTGATTGATGAAAATTGAGGCCCTCTGTTTGTTTATATATATATATATATATATAATCACTGCACATTGCAATTTATAAATTATATTTATAATTGCAATTTATAAAGGGGCTTTGCTTCCTCCGTGGCCATGACCTTAGAGATTATGAAGTGCTGGGGCTGTATGTGCTCTGTTGAGCCATTTGTAACTATTGCACGTGTTCACTGAGATAGGAGAATGAGGGAGATGAACCAGACAAGCATCTGGTTTGCCACCCTACGCAGGTTTTTCTTTATAGGAACGAAGAGGGAAGCACACGTGGTGCTGCTCGTCATGCCTACAATCGGTCACGTGCGCTAGTCGATTTCACAAACAGCCGAAGCGTGCGACGCTGGGCTAGTTGATTCAACGTGGCCTTTGATGGTGAATAATAAAACACTTGCTCATGGTTACTGAGGACGTAGAGATGCACTTGTGCAATAACCATTGTGCCATTCTTGCCTGTGCAATATTGAATACCGCAATGAACTTGTGTAAGGCCCACGCTTCTTTTTTAGGATTTTTTTTTTTTAACAGGGCGCAGGCCCTACGTGAGGCAGGCTTATTGCTACTACTCTCTGAAGCCTCGAACTGTGCTCGAACTGCCATCCAGACTAATAAAACCACTAGCGGGCTACCTGGATCGCTTTTATTCAGTTGTCCTCGCCGCTTCTGCTGCCCTATAGCTATTTGACGAGCTTGCTCTCCCAAAGCGAGTTTTCCTCCCTGCTTTTCACCGCTGTTTGAGATTCCCGTCGTGTCGAAGCTCTCGACAGTCTCGGGAACAAAATCGCACGCCACGCGTTCAAAATCCACACGCACACTTATTGCAGCAGTGCCTGTTTAATGTGCCCAAAAGCGCGTTGCAGCTAAACACATAAGACTGCCAAGAAATGTGCTTCGGCACAGCCGATACCATTCAAGCGCGCTGGATCTATCTACACTGAACCGGCACTTGGAGCGTTACGGTTGTATGGTGATGATGCCATCATTGGCAGTACAGAAATTAGTTCCATTTAGTAGTGGCTTGAGAAGTTTAAACGCACTCGTGTGTGACCTCCGAGATTGCAACAGCGTGCCGGTGCCATCTTGGATGCCATCATACACGTGGTTTTAGTGCTTAGCCAAACTTTTCGTTACATACTTCAGCATACCGAAACGGAGGTGCGGGCAGTGATGAAAGTGCTGCTCCCATTGCTCCAAACTGCCCCAAATGAGAAGTGCTGCTACACGCTTCTCCGAACTCGTTTCTGTTAGTAACTGCTCGGAACCTGCTCCTAAACGGCGCAGGGGAATTCGATCTCATACTGATTACCAACTGCTGCTGTGGCAACTTTTGCCACAAGAATGGCATTTAAATAAGTAGCTCATTTAGCTGTATTTGTGAACCTGACATGCGGGCTATTTTGATGAAATATGAAGGTGGCCGAGATTACCTCGATCTCATGCCGATTGTCAACTGCTGCTTTGGCAACGGTTATATGCGATTGTAGGTACCTTTATAAATTCGTGCTCAGCTTTACCGGTTTTATCTCAATTATGTCGCATGTACTGGTATGATAAATATGTAGCTCATTTTATTGCGCATCCGAGAAGCCATCCATCTAATTAATTGTTTGTTTCTTTCAATTTGCTTTGATTTATTGTATGTGCAATATGTTCCATAATACATACTAGTATTTATGTATACTAGTATACATAATACTTGTATACAGCGCCCCCTACCGAATGTCGGACGCCTGACGTATGGTCACGTGACGGTTTGTCGAAGCGATGCAGTGGATCCGTGACGCGGGGAGCGTGCTCTTGTCAGCTCGCGCGCGGCTGCTTGATGCATTGGGTAGGTATATATAGCTCGAGTGCGCTAGCCGAGCACGATGCCTGTCGCTGAACGAAATGGCAGGTATTAATTACTACGTGCTCTCGCTAAGCTGGCCGGAGCGCCGTGAGACAGGGAGTGACCAGTACCGCACCAAGTAGCAACAATGACTTTTTCGGTTGTTCATGGGTGACTGCGCCTCCACGTCTTTGTCTGCCATTGTTTAAGGGCGTGCATGACATTGATGCTTGCGGTTACCATAGAAGGGCAGGTGACGTTAACAGGCGCCGTCGCCACTCTTTCCCCCTGTCGTTATTCGTGAAACAGGATGTAAAACAAATAAAGCGCAAGAAGACCAACTTGCTACACTAACTGAACATCCTTACATATATAAAGTGCTTCTGTTACAACGCTGAACTTATGAGGTTCTATTTGTACCCAAGATGCTAAACTTATTTTGAAAGTTCGCAGAGTGCTTGAAGCCTGCGTCAACTCCGCCGCGGTGTGGCCCGGTATTGCACCATTGTGAGGGTATTGGGTTCAGGATCACTCCAGAGGCAGCACACAGAAAGCACACACACACACATCAGACTTGTATTAGACGTACTTAAAACATAGAAACAGCACACACTCACGCAATGGTTCCCAAAGTAAATTATTGAGGGCACGCGGATATATATGTGAATATCCGCGTGCCTGCCAAAGGTAATCGCGCGACCTGCCGAGTTTATGTAGAAACAAGTGTCGCCGTGTCGGAGACGTCGCGGACTGCTATTGGACAGCAGGGTTGTACTGCAGGCGTTGTCGCCTGTCCGCGTTGAGCTCAGGTGGCCCTGCGCCACGGTAGATGAACCGGACGGAGCCTCTGCGTGCCCGGTTTTCTGATGGTGGGGTTGTGCTCGGCCGCACACAGCAGCAGCCCACTGGGTCACGTTGTGTCGGCAGCGGCAGGAGGGGGGGGGGGGGGGGGGGGGGGCTGGCGTCCGGAGAGCGCGCGGCGAGTGTTGGCGCGCCGACACGGGAGAGAACGCGGCTGGCTGACGAGAAGCTCACAGGAAGACAGAGCCGACGAGCGGCCGTTTATACCACCAGGACTCCTCCCGAGAGATGTCCTCTTCTCATTGGTCGCGCACATACACGTAAACGGGCGTGTGGCTCCTGGCCGAACTAGTGCACAACACAAACTGGTTGCACTAGCTCTCACAGAGGGCGACACTTATAGAACATTATCCTCCTCGGGAAAATGAAAGTGACAGTTCAGTGAGAAGCACACCTTGGTTGATTATCTTAAGACCATAAATGTGTCCCCTCCAAGGTCGCAACACAAAACACACCAGTCGTTGAAGACGCACGAACACAGGCACAAAGTCGTTGACGCACCAGTCTACGGCGTGTCCTGTGCCTGAACAGACACGTCACATCACCGACATACATACAGCTGCTAGAATTGCACTGTACTGTTGGCATCGTCGAACGTATGTCGAACCTTGTGGCGGTGGCAGTATGATGACGGGGCTCATGGGGCCTGCAGAGTGCACAACACATTCAAACTGGTTGCACTAGCTCTCAAAAAGGGCCATGCCCAGATAGCGCAACGGTTGCAGTCTCGTCGAAAGTGATACTAGATATCCTCCAGGCAGCCGCGCGGCTCTGCGTGAACCTCCTCACTGGTGCATACTAGCTCAAATGTGTCATAACTCAAGACTTTCGTATAGTGGGCTAACTTTTTAGCTACGACTTAAACAGGACAACCGAATTACAAAAAGTTTTTAATAAGACCGGCATCGTCGAACAAGCGTCGAACATTGGGTGCGCAATTTTGGAGACAAACACGATCTGCAAGCCCGCAAGGTTGGCGCAATCAAACATCGTCACTGGCAGGCCACGTGTCTTCTACTCCTGATTCTATAAATTTCTAGAGAATATTTCTATTATCTAGACGGTGTGTTGTCTTTAGATCCTTTAATCTATTGTGCTTCATGTATTTTCGAACTAATTGATCGTTTACGTTGTGTGTCTGTCGATAAACCAAGGACTTCATTCATAGGTTCTTCATGCACTCGATCTGCATGATGTTTTGTGAGGGCTGACGAGTAGTCGTGCTAAACGCGACTTTGTCAGTCTGGGTTACACATCGCCTTAATATTGTAGCGATTTCAGCCAACACAGGTTTACAAAAATAAACTATTAATTAAGGGGCGAACCTGTGCCCAGAGCTAAAGAGGATCACTCTGTTGCCTGCGCAGCGAAAGTCGTCGAAAAACGTTCTCTGTCGCGTCCACTGTCTTCGAACGCCGCTCGCGGCCTCCCTCGATGAAACCACACACTGTCGTTTCCCATTGGTGGGGCAGCGTCTCGGTTGGAGCTCGTGAGCACGCAGGCTGGTAGACAGGCGCACTCCGAGTCTCGTGATGGACGCTGTTGGCGTTCAAAGCGATCTGCGTGATACGTGAATGCCGGGTACGTGGCAATATGAATGGCGCTTATCAGAACTTATTATATCTCGCTCTCCTGTTTTGCTCATGTTCTCAGGTCAAAGGCAGTCTCCAAGATCCATGAAGTTCCATCACGCCTGCGGCCTGCGAGCACACACACGCACGCACGCACGCACGCACGCACACGCGATCTTCCACAGAGTCAGGGCGACAAGGTCACATGGTATCTCGCACCGTTGATACGGTGATCGCTGAACACAAGAGCGAGTATGCGGCTGCCTATGCCCTAACCCCCGCGGATTTCTTGTCCCTGAACCCGAGCCACCTTCTAAGGAAGGACGACAACCACTGGAGCACACTGGACACGGGTAGACAGCTGATACAAGCTCAGCGGCACAGACGGGCCCTTTCCTGCAAAGGGGAGGGAGAGCACTTCAGGTGCTTGTGTGGTGCACCTATAAATCCCACCCACATAGGGTGATAAGTGGTGTACCTCACGACACGGATTACATACACGCAGCAATCCATCTCAGGTGACGTTCTGTCTGCTGTGCGTCTCCTCCCCTCCGTATGCAAAATCACAGATAAAAATAAGGATGTGAGATTCACTCCTTTTTTTGTCCAATAATGGAGGAGGGGGATTGAATGCTCGGGATTGAATGGCTCCTCACGCCAACTTCTTAAGTATAAGTATATAAGTATAAGTTCATTTTTCAGGTTCAACTGGAGGGTATTCTGGCAAAAAGCTGTCTGCGCAGCTTGACTGTGTCTAGAAAACCCCAGAAAACCCTTGACCGTGTCCAGAAAGGAGATGGACGTCTACGTTGGCCACTGCAAAATGTTTGGAAGGTTTGAGGGGGACCGTGACCCCAACAAACTGCCATAAGAAAGGAAGTGGCACGAATAGTGGTCACTGAGGTTCCAAACGGATTCAACAGGCCCAAGGCCCCCAACATTCGGGCGGGGGGTGTAGAGCACAGTGCTCTGACCTGTGACGACTGCAAAGTTCCACCGGACCACTTTGCGATATCTGTGCACGTTGTGCGACGCACTGCGCGCTCAACTGCATTGCCACGTACCAAAAGAGAGAACTGGCTCTCCACCACCAACCAGTTCTGACTTATCTCAACAACGCCTTTGAAAGCACGCTGCGCGATCCACGGATTGGCATAAAATATACTGCGCAGGCACCTCATGGGCTAGGTCTTCCTCCCTTCTTTGCTGTAAAGGGCACGACTCATTCTAAACTCAACTGGTCTCACTCGCAGATCCCAAGGCTTTAAAACATCATGATGCAGTCCGAGAAAGCGATTGTGGCGAATGGCAAAGTCTGCCACTGCTGATGAAAAGATTGTTTCACCCTCGGAAGAGACACAGAAAATTTTTAAAGAATTTTTCTTTTACAGTATGTTCTTTTTCAGTTTGGTTGGTTGGCAACAACTTTATTGATAGTCCTGCAGAGCTTTCGCCGACGGGGCCTTAAGTCTTCCACGTGGGGACGTCGAGGCGTTGCCTCGCCGCCGCCTCGCGGGCCTGCTGGACGGCCCAGAGTTGATCGCCGAGGCTGGGGCTGCGCAAGGCAGCTGCCAACCGCGGCGGAAGGGTTCCGGAGTTAGCACCATACGGGTTTTCGTTGCAGTCCCAGAGCATGTGACTTAAAGTGGCTATCTCAGTATGACAGACCTTGCATATATTTATTTGTCGGGTATGTACCAGGGTAGAGTCTGTGGTATTGTGCCGGATTAGGGTACGTGAGTGTCTGCAGTTGTCTGAAGGCCACCGCCTGCGCCCTGTCCAGCTTGTCGCGGGGCGGTGGGAAGGCTCGGCGGGCCAGGCAGAGGGCCTTGGTAATTTCGTTGTAGCTCGCCAAGCGGTCTTTAGTGCTATCCCATCGACGACGGTCGCCGGCGCGGTTCGTGAGCCCGCGCGCCTTCGCGTGTGTCGTCTCGTTTCGGTTGCGATGCGTGTCCGATACTTCTCCCATGTGCGCTGGGAACCATTGGATTCTGGTTTGAAATTCTACCTCCCGCTGGACATGGCGATTGCTCAGGACTCGGGCCGCTGTCCGTGAGATCCATCCTTTGGCGAAGTTTCTGACCGCTTGTCGTGAGTCGCAGAGAAGCGTCGTGCACGACTGATCCGTGAGGGCGAGTGCCACCGCCGCTTCCTCCGCTGCTCCTGCGCGCGCGCACGCTACACTTGCCGATATGCGCATTGTGCCTTTCGAATCAACGACCGCCACCGCGAATCGCGAGCGTTCTACGTATTCCGCGGCGTCGACGAATCGTGTCCCCGGTTCGTCTCCGTGGGTGTGGAGGAGAGCTCTGGCCACCCTTCTGCCCCGATTGTGTTCCGGGTGGACGTTCCGTGGAATCGGGTCGACTCTTAGCGTTTGTCTTATCGTGTCCGGAACGGCAACTTTCTGTCCCTGTTGTGTGTGGTAACGGATGCCGAGACTTTCCATGATCTGGCCTCGTGCCCGCTAATCTTTCTAGTTGTGAAGTGCGTTGCGCCTCGGCGATTTCGCTCAGCGTGTTGTGAAGCCCGAGCTGGAGCGAACTGGAGCAAGCGGTGAGTGCTGGTGGACTGGGGTAGACCTAGTGCTTGCTATCTTGTACACCCTGCGGATGAGGACGTTGATCTTGGCTTCTTCTCCCTTGTACCAGTTGTGGAATGCCGCGACGTACGCAATGTGGCACATGACGAAAGAGTGTATGAGCCGTGTGAGACTCGCCTCCCTCATTCCGTTTTTTTCTGCTAGTTACCCTCTTGAGGAGTCTCATGGCGTTGGTTGTCTTGTGCTTGAGCTTAGTAATTGTTTCGCCATTGACGCCGTTGGCCTGTATTATCATGCCCAGGACCCTTATTTTCTGGACTATTGGGATTGTTGCTCCGTTGCTTGGGTGCGTAGTCTGATCTCTTCGTATCCTCGCGTGGTCGTCGCCGCATTCCTACCACCCCCGGGTGGTCTGCCCTTTTGCGTGGGGCGGTATAGTAGGAGTTAGGAATGTGCGTGCGCCAATTTAGCCGGTCATCGTATATTATGCCCGGGTATTTTACCGAGTCCACCTGAGGTATGTTCTGTAGGCGGTAAGTTAAGTTTATATGTATTGGATCTAATAAAGGAAAAACTGTTATTGCGCATTTACTGACATTTAGGGAGAGGCGAATATTCAGTAACCAGTTTTCTATGTCGCACAGGTATGTTTGCAAACGATTATATAAGGAGTGGATGTCAACGTCAGATGCAAAAAAAGCAACTGCGTAGACATGTGTATATGTCATTATGACAAGGAATAGAGCTTAGTAATATATTAAATAATAAAGGGGACGTGACAGCTCCTTGAGGAACTCCACGCGATTGTCGACGACTATCTGAAGAATATCCTTTCAATGAACAATAAAATTTTCGGTCATTCAGAAACTCGCTAAACCATTTATGTATTTTGGAAAATCAAGGTTAATTAATCGATTCAATAAAACTTCGTGTTCTACACTATCGTAAGCTTTTGATATATCTAAAGTTACTAGAGCTGCAATTTGTCTCTGGCGACGTGCTAGTTTTATACGGCTTTCCAGGTCCACATGAGCGTGCCAGATGGAACAGCCAGATCTAAAGCCAATTTGGAAAGGGCTGAGCACTTCTTTGTCCTCTACTAATTTTATAAGACGAAAATTTAGAATTCTTTCTATCAATTTCACTAAATTGGAAGTTGGAGCAATTGGTCGAATATTATCAAGCGTGTATCCGTCACCATTATTTTTAAGAATCGGAATAATTTTAGCGAGTTTCCAACTGGAAGGTATCCACGAAAATTGGATAGAATAATTCACTATGTCTAAAAGATCATCTGGGGACTCCTTGAATAAAATTTTTATCATTGTTGAGGTTACTCCGTCAACACCAGGGGCGGCATGTGGCATACTTTCCACTGCTTTGGCCAGTTCTAACATTGTGATCTCCGTAAAATAATCGGGCTGTATGCGTAACTTGGAAGATGGTGATAATAAGGACGTGAATCGGATTTCTAAACCCTTTGCAATTTCTTCTACCATTTGCGTCATTTCTTCACTAGTAAAAACCATCGAGTCAATGTTACTCGGACGCGGAAGAATCTTTCTGCCACGAAGAAACGAGAAAAGCGCTCGCTTGTTTTTAGATTTAGAGAGATATTCGAAATGTTTGCAATCATAGTCGTATTTTGCTTTAGAAACTGAATGTTTAAATATAGTTCTGTAGAATTTATAATCACTCCAATTTTTTGGACACTGGTTATATAACAATTTTTTCCAGGCTGCTTTCTTTTATAATCGCGTGAACAGTCGGTATTCCACCAAGGGTTGTAGGAGTAACCATTATTAGATCTAATTCTGAATTCCGACTGCTTGCTAGATTTTTCAAGGCCTGAACAAATAATCTTCGTCTTTTCCTCATTGGGCGCCTCAGAAAGTGACGAAATCACAGATCGCAACGACTGCTTAAAGGTATTGTAGTTTACAAACGTTCGAACTTGTTCATCCATCGTTGTAGTAGAGCGGACTATTTCAAAGACCAGCGGAATGTGATCACTATTAGAGGCGCAATCAACAGTCGACCACGATGACACAGAGAGACTACGGCTAGAGAATGTGAGATCAATTGCAGACTGATTTTGGCCACGCACGAATGTAGTTGCCCCAGAATTTACACAAGAAAGGTTATCTAATGACCAATTCCACAAGCGTCTACCGCATGAATCTGTCTTTAAACCCCATGAAACATGATGTGAATTGAAATCCCCAGTAAGTAAAACATCCCGCCCCACAGCTAGCTAGAACACTGTCAAGAGAGCGAGTGTCCCGCACACCGGAAGGAAAATAAGTATTTACAATATAAAGAGGGAAACATCCAGGTAGAGTCAGTTCTATAGCCAGAATTTCGCACTCAGAATCCATCAATTCGGATAAAATTTTGGCTTTTAATGCAGGAAACTGGAGATGCTGTAGTAGAGTAGAACAACTTTATTGAAGAATAAAACGCTCAATGGGCTAAGCACCTAGGCAAGGGTCCCACTGGCTTCCGCGCGCCATCTTGCTTGTCGGATGATGGCCCTTTGGACCTCTTCCTGTGAACTGGACAGCGCTGTCTCCCACTGTATATGCTCCGAAATTTCTTTGTCTTTGGTGTGTACGCCGTTCATGGCCATGAGATGTGGTCTAAGGTTGGCGTGGCCCCGCACCATGGGCATTTGTCCGTATATCTTTCGGGATGAATTTTATGGAAAATGTGCAGGTTGTTAATAGTATAGGTTTGCAGCTTTCTCCATATAACCTGTTCTTCCTTAGTGAGATTCTTATGTGAGGGTGGTAGTTTCATTCTATTCCCTCTGTGATAGTGTAAAATTGCACAATAGTTCTGGTCAATCGAGATGAGGTCGTCAGAGGCGTCCTGTGAGCGCCCGTGGTGTGTAGCATGCGCACGAGCTACTCTGTCAGCCTCTTCGTTTCCCCTGATGCCCTCATGACTGGGTACCCATGAAAGGTGAAATCTGGCCCCGGGGTTTTATATCTCGTATAATCCTATAGGCTGCGGTGCATACTCGTCCCCTGAGATAGCTTCTGCATGCCGCATGAGAGTCTGATATCAAGGCTATGTGTTGTTGGTTTGGTTCCGTCGCTTTGATAGCAAGGGCAATTTCAATTTCTTCTGCTTCCACGATAGTGGCGTTGCGAGTGGAGGCGCTAGTGATTTCCCTGCCTAAGTAGTCAGTGACAGCAGCTACCGCTCTTTTCTGCCTGCCTGGGTATCTTGCCGCGTCAACGAAGCGGGAGTGTGATTTGTCTCCGTGCGTTTTCTCAATGTATGCAGCTCTGGCTTCTGTTCTGCCTGCATGTAGAGTTGGGTCCATATTTCTGGGTATGGGCGCCACTTTGATGCTGTTTCTGATTCTTGTGGCAATGTGTTTAGCTTGGTTGTGTTTTTCTAGGAGCTCGTGATACCCGAGTCTGCCAAGGAGTTTCCTACCCGTGGTAGTTTGTGCGAGTATGTTTCTTTGAGTTATCAGTTGAGCCTCTGCCAGTTAGTTCCTTGAATGCATTATGAATCCCGAGAGACAGACAGTTTTTCGGTTGAGGCGCATTCGGGAATTTGTAGGGCGGTCTTGTATGCTTTCCTTAAGCAAGCAATTATCGCATCCTGAACTGAACTGAACTTTATTTGGTCCTGAGAAGAGCAAGCCCCCTAAGGGGGCTCGTCTGCGGGCCGCGTCCACGACGGGACCGGGAGGTGCAACTCGGTGGCCAGGTCGTGGGCTCTCTGGACAGCCCGAAGTTGGTCGTCCTCGTGGGGACTGGTGAGGAGAGCAGTCCATTCTTCTTCCGTGGCTGGAGACCCTGCAGCCGCGCGCAGCATGGGGCATTGCCACAGCATATGTGGTAAATTACATCTCGGGAGCCCACATGGAGGGCAACCCGGCTTTATTTCACTTATGAATCGTGAATAAAAGTTAGGTGAAGGGTAAGCGCCTGTTTGTAACAGTCGCAAAGTGAGAGTTTGCGGTCTCGTGAGATGAGGGTGAGGTTGAGGAAACTTTCTGCGCTCAAGGCGGTAGTGATGACAAACTTCGTTGTACGTTAGGAGCGGGTCCCGCCGCCATGGTTCGCCCTGGGGCCTCGGGCCGCCCTCTTCCCTCGCGCGGCGAGTAAGGTCTCGCGCCTGGGAGTGAGCTAGCTCGTTGGCGTTAGGGACAAGGGGGTGAGCATCTTGGCCCACGTGGCCGGGGAACCAGATCAAGTGTTTAGTATCGGCCCACGTTGCACGCGAGAGCACGCGGGCTGCCTCTTTACAAACCGAGCCTTCGCGAAAGGCATGTGCTGCGGCTTTGGAGTCTGTGTACACTGTTGTGCGATCCGTGGTCGCCAGAGCTAATGCTATAGCTACCTGTTCTGCGCGGTCTGCATCCGTGTTGGGGAGTGTTAGAGAAGTGAGGTGTTCGCCTTGCAGCGACGTAACGGCTGCGACGAAGTGCTTAAATTTGACGTACTGAGCGGCGTCTACGAATGCTACCGAATCTGGCATTGCAGCAGCCGTTTTGAGGAGGGCGGCTGCTCTAGCCTTACGTCGGCCGGGGTTGTATTGCGGGTGCATGTTACGTGGGAGCGGGGGAACGATGAGGCGTTCTCGAAGCTCTGACGGCAGCGTGCACTCTCTTTGGTTGATTATTGGAGAGATTATTTTGAGGTAGGCCAGGAGTTGCCTTCCCGCCTCAGTCGAGGAGAGTCGAGCAATCTGGGCTAGCTTCTGGGCCTCGACAATCTCACTGAAAGTGTTATGAAGGCCTAGTGCCATAAGTTTCTTTGTGTTGGTTCGAATGGGGAGTCCAAGTACCTGTTTGATACTCTTTCTAATGATCAGATTGAGCTTGTTCTCATCCCCTTTAGTCCAGGGGTGAGCTACGGCTACGTAATTGATGTGGCTCATTAGAAAAGCATGGAAGAGACGCCGTAGATTTTCTTCCGATAGTCCGCCTCGTTTGTTGGCAACGCGTTTGATTAGTTTAGACATGGAGTCTGCTTTAGCGGCTATGCGCTCTATGCTGAGTCCGTTCCTGCCGTCCTCCTGCAGGATCACTCCTAGTATACGAACCGAAGTGACTTGTGGAATTTGCGTACCGTCTTCTGTGTATATTGAAATGGGTGAGTTGGGAAGCCATTTGGAACCTAGTTTCGGTCTGTACAGTAAAAGTTCAGACTTTTTGGCCGATAGCCGTAAACCCGTCTGTCGGAGGTAGGCCTGTACCTTGTCTACCGCCGTCTGTAGATTGCGTTCGATGTCCCCGTCGCTACCGCCCCCACACCAGATGGTAATATCATCGGCGTAGAAAGCGTGGCCGAGGCCATCGATTGAGCTCAATTCTCTCGAGAGAGCACTCAAAACTAAGTTGAAGAGAAATGGAGAGAGCACTGCTCCTTGCGGTGTGCCTCTGGGACCCAAGTCGTACGTCTTGGAACCCAAACTTCCTAGTCTAATGGTGGCTTTGCGGTCTTTGAGAAACGACCGCACGTATGCATAGAAGCGGTTGCCGAGTCCAGCGTCGGCAATCGCTTGTAGTATGTGCGAGTGTTTAACGTTATCGAAAGCCTTTTCTAGATCTAGTGCGAGCACGGCCCTGGTGTCCCGGGACTTGCCCGTTAAGATTTTGTGTTTTAGAATAAGCATGACGTCCTGTGTTGACATGGACGGGCGAAAGCCTATTTGATTAAAAGGGAGGAGGTGTTTCTCTTCCGCATGTTTCGTGGCCCGTTTGAGAATGACGTGCTCAGCCACCTTGCCCACACATGAGGTGAGGGAGATGGGCCTGAGCGAGCCAAGCTCAAGAGGTTTGCCCGGCTTAGGTATGAGCACGACGGCGGCTTCGCGCCACTCAAGCGGGACTTCGCCGGATTCCCATACCTCGTTGATGTGTTTAGTGAGGATGTCTATGTCCTCGTGCGCTAGATTTTTGAGCAGCTTATTTGTAATGCCGTCAGGGCCAGGGGCTGATCTACAATTCAGCTCAGCGAGTACTGCCCGCACCTCCGCACTCGTGAAGGAAGAAACCAGTGGGTCTCCTTCCGTGTGCATTGGAGGTGGGGGGTAATCCGTGTCTGAGCTCGACTCGGTACAGAGGTAGCGCGACGCGAGCTCGTGTGTAATCTGTTCGTCCGTAAAGTTTTCCTTGCGAAGCTTATGAATTAAGCGGTCTATGGTGAGTTGCTGATTGGATTTCGTGGGTTTGTCGCCCAACAGATGTTTGAGCAGGTTCCATTTGGATCCTTTACTCATCTGTGCTTCTACCGAATTGCATACTTCGTCCCATTGCTGTCTAGCTAAAGTGCGACTGTGCTCTTCGATTTGCTTGTTGAGCTCCGCGATCTTTTTGCGAAGACGGCGGTTGAGCTTTTGCGTTTTCCATTTTGCCTGTAAGGCTTGCTGCGCCTCAATGAGGTGAGCAAGTCGGCTATCCATGCGCTCTACATCGCGCGTGGTTTCTATTTCTTTTGTGGCTCTCGTTACGTCCTCTTGTAACCGAGCGAACAGGTCTCGAACAGAGGTGTAGGTGTTTTCGTCTTGCTTCCTAAGGGTGCGAAAATGATCCCAGTCGGCCACCTTGAATTTCCGGGGTGGGGGACTGGATACGGCTAGGGTGATGCTACAGATGTAGTGATCACTACCTAGGTTGACCTGTGTGTTAGTCCACGTAGAGTTGCGGATGTTTTGAACTAGTGCTAAGTCTGGAGTAGTATCTCTTGTTACCGAGTTACCCGTGTGTGTAGGGAACGCGGGGTCTGTGAGTAGTGTGAGACAGCGGTGTGCTATCTGCGTGGCAAGCGCTTTGCCTTTCGAGTGTAGGTATCCGTAACCCCAGTCGGGGTGCGCAGCATTAAAATCGCCTGCAATCAATAGCGCGTTGTCGCCTGCTATCTTGCATGCTTTCTGAAAGAGGGCTATGAAAGTTTCTCTCCTGTCGGCAGGTGAGCTGTATACGTTAAGAAGAAAGACCGACTGTTTGAGGTGTGCGTTCGGAATGAGTTCTATCAAGATGTGTTCGACCTTGAGGTCAGGGCGAACTTCATGCTTTGTGTACGAAAAAGATTTCGCAATACAAGTGGCAATCCCCCGTTTACCCTTCCGAAAGACTGACTCTACGCGGTATCCTCGCAATGCCGGGCTATCGGTGAGCGTCTCCTGAAGGAGGAGGACAGAAGGGTTCTCAGCATTTGAGCGAAGTAATTGTTGTAAGGCGTCCTTCCGTTTCGGGAAGCTAAGGCAATTCCATTGCCAAATGGTGAGATTGTTTGAGGTAGCCATGTTTAATGATGAAGTATTGGCCGGCCCTGCATCTGTTGATGCCGGTCGGCTTCGAGGATTTGCACTCGTGCAGTTATTTCAGTCATTTGAAGTTTCAGTGGGTTGATTTCGGACAATATGTCTGCACGTAACTGTTCTAGCAGCGCCGTCAGGTGTGCTATTATGCTCGACATCGTCAGAGGTTCTTCGGCCTCTAGCGCGGAGCCAGCGCGCTTTTTCGCGCCGCGTACTGGGTTTGAGGCAGCGGGAGGGTCACTCGCGTTGCTCTCGCGTTTCTCTAGACGCTGTGGCGTTTGTGGCGTTTTAAGGAGCGCCGAGTTTGAGGCAGCGGGAAGTTCATTCGCGTTGTTCTCGCGTTTCTCTAGACGCTGGGGCGTTTTAAGGAGCGCCTTGATCTCAGAAAGCTCTTTGCGAAGTATTCTCGCGTTCGAGAGTTTGAATTTTGTCTGCTACGTGCTGTGGCAATGATCCCGAACGCGCGGGTGCGCGGGTCTCACCTTTACCGGTGACCTTGTCGACCCAAGTGGGCTTGGAGGTGTCCGGGGCCCGTGAGCTGCCCGGTGTGGCCTAGTCTTGGGGTTGAACGACCCTTATAGGTGTAGACTGGGTGTAGGCTGCAGGCAGAGGCTTGCAGCGGGCACCGGTGACGAACGGCTCTTGTTGCGACGTCGACGACGTTGGCGACGGCGCCGCACGAGGTAGGGTACTTACTTGATAGCGGCTCCGGCAGGTCCGGTCGCCCGTTACATGCGCGCCTCCACACAGCGCGCACTTGGGTGCAGAGCATATACGTGGTCCGGTCCGAGAGGTCCGTGGCCGCACTGATCACACACCTTGTCGGTGGGGTGCGGGCAGACGTCCTGGCGGTGACCCACTCGGCCGCAGTTGCGGCAAGTGTCTATTTGGCGTTTGCAGAGAGTGCAGCGATACATGATCGGTCCGCAGTAAACATAATTTGGTACCTTGAGGCCGTTGAACAGGATGACGACCGTGGTAGTGTTCTTGATTCGGCGTGCGCCGCGCACTGTTGGGTTGCGTGGCGTTCGTAGCATGCGTTGCAAGTCGGCGTCGGTGAAGTCGACGTCGACGCCTCGTATCACCCCGCGGCAGGAGTGACCCGGCGGGGTAAGATAGGTAGCGACTCGGTGTCGCTGATCGGTGAGAATAATTTCTTGAACGGTGCAGTAAGCAAGAGCATTCGTTTCTTGCGGTGTGCTCACCACGAAGATGTTCTGCATCGAGTTCGAGCAGACGATGTCTTCTTCGGTAGCCGATGGCGTCAGGCGTGCGGCCATCGTGAGTGCATTGAAAACCTTGTGTTGACTGCAGTGACGTACGTCGAGACCGCCGCCCGGGCGAACGACGATTCTGAAGTGATCCTTGGGTAGATTCGGCAGCTTGCTGGCAGTAGCGAGCCTTTCAAGTGGACCGGGCGGTTTGGCGCGAACTGCGGCGCCATGTTGCCCTACATGTTGCGACGCCTTTGCGGCGACCTGTGCTTTGCTTGCGTTGCGACGACGATGAGCTGGGAGCCAGCCACATCCTGCGGCAGCTTCGGGAGAGATTTCTTCGCCTTCGACCATTGATTCTAGTGGCATGCTTGCAGCTGCGGTGGCGAGCGCCGGGCGGCGCGGCGCCGAGAGAGCGTAGTCGTGCTAGGCCTAGGGAACGCTAAGGTGCGCGTTCGAAACTGAGCTTCAAAAAGGGGTAAAGATGGGGCCTACCGGGATAAATTTGGTATCCAAATACTCCCAGTGACTTGCCGGCGATGATCCGGTAGTGCAGATACGACGAAAATGGCATCGACCGATTGAAATTGCATCGATGTCGGGAGCCGTGGGGTACACGTCCGCACTACTCGCCGCCACCTAGCGGTCTTCCTGTGAGGCGAGAAGATGGTAAAGACTTCCGACGCTGCTCGACGAGTGTCCCGTTCTCATTATCGCATCCCTCTATGTTTTCGGTAGTGCAGATACGACGAAAATGGCATCGACCGATTGAAATTGCATCGATGTCGGGAGCCGTGGGGTACACGTCCGCACTACTCGCCGCCACCTAGCGGTCTTCCTGTGAGGCGAGAAGATGGTAAAGACTTCCGACGCTGCTCGACGAGTGTCCCGTTCTCATTATCGCATCCCTCTATGTTTTCGTTAGTGGTTAATACGGCAAGCTGTAAATGAAGCGGCTAATCACCAGACTTCTGATTAGGCGAATGGTGTCCGATTCCTTCATCCCCGTCCTTTTCGTGACTACCCGCTTTATCATTCTTGCGAATTGTTGTGTTGCCGCCTTGATGAGGTTAAGCCCGTGTTGCAGTGTTGATTTGATTGTAGCCACATGCCTAGTACCCGGATTATGGTTTCGCAGATATTGCATCATTTGCAAGTCTGATGTACAGTTAGGGTCCGTCGGGACGTTACGATTCCCTTTGCCTCTGCAGACTGGTATAATCTCTCATTTCTCTGCCGCGCATTGCAGCCCTCTGGCTCGCACGTATGTCTCGATTACACAGGCAGCTGCTTGTAATCGTTCTTCTTTTTCACGTAGCGACCCGGTGACACACCAGACTAATGCCATCACCTGTTCTTCCTTACTGAGATTCTTATCTGGGTGTGGTCCGTAGCCGTAGTACAGGGTGTGCTGGATACCCGGGATGGCTTGTAGTTTCCTTTCAAGGCCTATCATCACCACGTTAAATAGCGTTGGCGAGATCACTGCGCCCTGGGGTGTGCCCTTGTGGGTGCCTTGAAGGTCTTGATTTCTACTGCGCCAAATTTAATCTCAGCGGTTCGTTGGTTTAAAAAGCTGCGAACATAGTTGTATAAGCGCTCTCCGCAATTTGTTTCAGCCAGGCCATCGAGTATTCCTTGGTGGCTTACGTTATCAAAAGCTCCCTTTATGACGATGGCCATGAAAACGTGTTTGCTTGATCTTGGTATATTCGTCAGGACTTCATCCTTCAACTGTAGGATGATGTCTTGAGAGCTTGGGTCGGAATCCATTCTTCAACTGTAGGAGGATGTCTTGAGAGCTTGGGTCGGAATCCAAGCATAGTGTCTAGAATGATTTCATTGTCCTCTAAGTAGTTTTGTAATCTAGAGTTGACTATTCTTTCAAATAATTCTCCCAGACAGGAAGTTGGGGAGATTGGTCTAAGGTTATTGTCAATTTCTTG
Source organism: Dermacentor silvarum (assembly GCF_013339745.2). Lineage (NCBI taxonomy): Eukaryota > Metazoa > Arthropoda > Arachnida > Ixodida > Ixodidae > Dermacentor > Dermacentor silvarum. The sequence continues at coordinate 65,153,100 of NC_051164.1, forward strand.
CCAGGCTTGGGAAAACTATTTGAGCATGCTTCCACTGCCCTGGAATTGTACCCTGTTGCCAATGTTCATTTATAAATGTAGTGTATGTCTGTAAAGCCTCATCGCTTAGGTTTCTAATCATGGGGTTAGTTATCCGGTCTTTGCTTGGCGCTGTGTTTCGGGGCATTTTCGCTATGGCAGCTCTTCTTCGATGGAGATGGGTTCATTGAGTTCAGGGTGCCCTCACAAAAATTTTTGTAGAATGTCTATATAAAGTGTATAGACATTTATTTGTCTATGAAGTGAACAGACTTTTTGTGGACATTTCTTTAGACTAGTCTACAGAGAGTCTATGGACTTATGGCCATACACTAATTGTAGACTAGTCTACAAAATGTCTGAGTCTATAGACTGACTATAGACGGTCTATAGATCAACGAAAATTAACTTTTGTAGACAAATGTCTGCAGAGTGTCTATAGACAAAAGTCTATAGGTTTATGTAGTTTTACTTTTGCAGACATAGGTTTACGATATGTCTGTGGACTTATGGCCTTACACTTTTCGTAGAATGTGGTACAGTGCCTACAGAGAGTTCCTGTAGATCAGTGTATAGTTAATCTATTTTACAGGGTGTCCCAGCTAACTTAAATTTAGTGAAGCTGTTCAGTGAAAAAAAAAAATTAAGACGGTGCAATGAGATCCGATTTTAAGACCTATGGCGTGCATTCGGCCTTGAATTTAGAGGTCTGACCTGTAGGTATTTTTATGATCATATATCTTGCACCGTGTAGTTTTTTAACCTTTCATTTTCATTGACCAGCTTGGCTAAAATTACTGGGACACCATATATACTAGATAATACTTCACATTTTGCCAACTATGTTTCGGCAGGCAATGTTCTATAAAAACTCGCTGCTTGGGTTTGCTAATAAGCAGTTTATTGGAAATGTCTATAAAAATTTATTGTATGCAGTATGCATATGGGAACATACATAGGGAACTGTACATAGAAAAGCATGCATGCAGATGGAAGCAGTAAAAAATCTAAAATGTATGCAGCCGTGAATCATTATGTAAAGCTGCATGAGCATTTGTGTAATTGCACATTGAAGAAAGTTTAGTTGCATGCAATGCATTCGCTTGAATGAAATCTACTATCTACAAGTTAAAATTTTTGTTTACATATAGCGGCAACAAAATTTTGAACATACATTATGCATGTGCACCTGGTGCTTCCCATCTGCATTTATGCATTCATGTTAATAGATTAATAATGATCCTGAATCAGCTGCACTCTCATGTTGCAGAAACAAATATTTCAAGCAATTCCACTAGTTGAGACTCATGCAGTGCAAAAAAGAAAACAAGTGCACCGATATTGAATTAACTGTTTTTATTGAACGATATAATACAATAATTTATTAAAGTGCATGTCTTATGCTATCATCAAAAGAGAATATTTACATATTTAATGCTGCTTCCCCTTGGCAAGCACGGTTGCCAGGCTGGCCTTGACCTTCGTGTCAGCCGTTCCGAAGGTGCTGCAGGTGCATGCTGCAAATATGTAGATACAACAATGTGAGGCAAAAATAACAAATGTGTATTCTTTGTACGTTCATTAAGCAGCTTAATATATTCGCTCAAACCACTTAGGTCAATCCTTAATACGGTTTAACTATGCCTAATGGCTGCTTGTCAATACAAAACAGTAGCAACCATCGCATAATGTTTCACTCTACTGTATGATGAACAATTAAACTGTTACAATTGCTGCTGGCGCCAGCAACAGTATGTTACATTTTATGACAAGGCCATATGACAGATTAATGTACTTAATTAACCCAAATAGTCTCTATATTAATTGCTGAAACTAGGCTACCCATTTGGACTGTTTACATTTTTGGCTGGTAATTAAATATACCCGCGCGGAATGATAAGCTAAGAAGAGTGACTGGAGTATTGAACGTATCATGCCAAAGATTGTAATTTATTTTCCTTAATACACGTTTAAATGTCTTTCTCGTACTCTTAACTGATACATCATTGGCCATAACTTCAATAGAAAGCAGATGGATTGATTGTGTTGATATGGTCACTTAGTTTCCTATAGGTAATATCGTTTGGGCATGCTGACACGGTTGCAAGTTAGGTATACCACATGAGCACCAGAAATACCCAGTGAGCAGTTTCTGTGTTGTGGCACGACACGTATGCACCTCTTGGGAAACAAAACTGAAACTGTCATTACAATGAATGCTATTACAGTAAATAATTGAAGGCGCTTTATAACATAAGTATTTTTTCGAGAGTTTCGAGGCTCAGGACACTTAGGCAATGCAAAAAGATTGAGTAAGAAATGCCCATGTCAGCATGCTTCACTTTCATTTCTTTTTCAGAAAATGGTACCAATTTGTAATTTTTTTGGAGGTGAAATGCTTCAAAAATATGTTTAAGACAGCGATTCTCTGGAAACATTGTATGGAAATAACAAGACAGCATACCTATGTTGACATTTTCAATTTCCCTGATGATTTTCCAAGCTTTCCCTGGCTGTTTTCATAATTCCCTGGCAGTTTATGACACCCGCAGTTGAGGGGCAATAAAAATATTGTGGTTTAATGCTTGCCAAATTACTGCCAGTACATAATTGTAATTATAACGAATAACACGTCAGTCACTTGAAATGCACTATTAGATTCAGCTGAATTGAAGCACTTGTTTAATAAAGCTGACAAGGGCTTGACCAAGTTCGTAATTCATGGCAACACAAGCACAGCACAGAAAATATTCAAACTCTCCTCAAACCCAATGGCTTCAGTTTCAAACGTGTAAAGGATGCTTCCCCGAGCCACTAAATTATTGTTCCCCAATTCTTTCGGTTAAGTTGCGAAGCTGCGATTGACTGAGCTTATCGCGAGTTTCGTGCTCTGAAAGCTTTTGCGGTTATATATATATTTATACTGGTTGCCAGGAGCCCCATAAATACTCCTACTTTTGACTTACGAAAACGGCAGCACACGCTGCTGATGCATGCCCCGCAAACACGGCCTTTCATCTGAGTACGCTAGCATTCATTCAACTGTACTTCTCTTCAGACATATCGCAGTATAGGGGGTGCATCATCGCACAGAGCAATCAAACCGGACATGCGCGCATGTCCATGGTGATGACTGGACGGCGCGCACTATGCCTTCAGTTATGCTTCGGCGACGCGCTCCGCTGTTCGCGTTTCTTTCCATCGCGATAGTACGTCTCTTTTAGACAATTCGTCACTGTAGCACAATTTCGAGGTATATACATAAAGCGCTTTAGATGAGTTTTATTGGACAGGCAGCGCAGCGTTTATGGCCGCCGATCGAGCGCCACAAAACGAGACCTGCCCACAGTACGCCGCTTAACACACACAATCCGCGCTTATTTCTGCTCAGTATCCACGTTAAACATGGTGTATTTCCTTTTTCACGGACATTGACAATGACGGTGAAATGAACAAGCGCGAGCGATCGCTTGCCGTTAAACATTCCCTATAGTAGAATCGAGAACCCGAGCGCGTTTACAAAGCAAACGTCAAACCGACACTACGCCCGAGTCGCCTACATTACATGCAGCCGGTTCGCGCTACGAAATACGCTCACCTAGTCATGAGCTAGTGACGGAAAACATCTTCGCTAAAACTTACCGTTCAGTGTAGTTGACGTGTGATGCCACAAAGTCGAGACGAATACACAGACACCAAGGTGCAGGCAGCTCACCAGCAGCAACAAGCGTTGACTTGCCTGGCGCAGCCGTTGAGAATTCAAATCGACGCGGAGAGATGGCGCGCCGCCGTTGCTGCCGCTGCGCATGCGCAGGAGCTGCGGCCGGCGACGGCGTACGTGCTCCGAGAAATCTGAGCGCCTTTGCCCGTTTCTCTTCTTTTTTTTTCTTTTTTTTATTGTCGCTCTCTCTCTCTCTCTGCGTTCCATGCGCGAAACCGGTTGCTTTAACCTTCCATTTTTCAGTTCTTTCCATGGAAAAAGGAAATGCCTTGGCGCGCTGTATTACAAACGCTGTGAGCTATCGCATGGAGCAGGAGTGCACACTTGGATGAACGCAGTGTTTGTAAAAACCGTTAGCACGCACGTCAGGCGCTTGCATTATGGCCAACGACGATGAGAGTAATGTAGTGCATTTCTAGCATAGCTTTCAACGTACCGCCAAATGGGATACCTGCGCACATGTTAGTGCACATTGTCTGTTCCGGTGATATGTCAAAGCAATCAGTACACTAATGACGTACGCATATGCTCGGCCGCACAGGCATATAGCGCCTGGAAAGGACTGGGTGGGCTCAGAGTATCATGCGCACAGTTGTAAGTGAACGAGAAGCTTTAATGAATTTATAGCGCGGGATATCAGTGTGCGAAAAACCACCCGATGTTAGTGATGCAGCCTAGATATGGGGAGAACCTAAAGAGTATCTGAGAATCAGACGGCACAAGGCGCACACCACATACGCGACATCGGTTCATCGCACACTAGCAAATTCTGCGTTGTCAGCTATACACATTACAAGTCTCTGTGCTGTTAGCATGATGCCTGTTTGTAATCCGCTTCTCGCTAAAACTGGCATTCATAACCTCGATTTACATGATTGGATCGGCATTTTGCTTTCTTTATTTTACTGCCGCAAAAGTAATGCTATGAAAAACAACTGTAAAGACTGCCTTGGGATTGCCGAGAGCGACTACGGAGGTCATATAATGTGGTGAACAAATGCGGAAGTATATACACCATGTCTATAATAAACTCTACAAGAAGGCTTTAAAGAAATGTCAGCAGTATATTCAATCCCAGTGGCTTATATCAAACGTAGCTCCGTATTATCCGCCTGTAACTCCGCTTGGTTACAGCGTACACGGGTTGGGCCGAGTTTAACGACTCTTGTCTATAGACGGCAAGTAAACCTGAAGCAATAACACTTTTACAATATCGGCTGTCCTTTAGTTCATCTCACAGCATACAGCAATCGGTATACGGTCTGTTCGCTCGAGTTAACATGATCTTGGGTGATATCCCACCCTATAGCCTTCACCGGGGGTGGGGGGGGGGGGGATATAGGAAGCCATTAAAAATAATTTCAATCACATAGAAGTATATATGCCGCCTCCGTGTGGTTCGCAAGGAAAAATTATCGTTGGGGATGCATTCCCGACTAACTATAGGTGCCGGGCCCAGAGGTTACATGTTAACAACCAGTGCAATACTGGATGAAACTCGGCGAGCTAGCACACTCTTAAACACCTAATCATCTGGTAAAATAACAATTAAGGACTGCATAATTCAATGACAGAGATGCCATGGTGACCTTTATTGCTTTTCTCTGTAGACATTCTATAAACTGGCAATCGGCTAAAGAAATAGCAAACAGAAAAAATTTTGCATATAAACGGCATGCTACGGTATAGACCGCTAATATAGACAAAAAATACAATTTAACGACTTTTGTCAAGACTAAATTTATAGACGGGGAATAGATAAAAGAAGTAGACACCTTATCAACTTTCGCCTATAGAAAATCTATAAACCGGGCGTATACAAAATAATCAACACCTTATCGACTGTCGCCTATAGACAGTCCTTAGACACAGAATGAACAACAATAAATAGACACGCGATCGACTTTGGTCTATACGTAGTCTATAGAGTGGAAGATCACAATAAGAAACAAACAACTTATCGACTTCTTTCTGTAGACCGACTACATAATGGCAGTAGACAAAAAGAAATAAAAATCTTATTAACTTTTGTCTATAGACAGTCTATAGACAATGAATGGGCAAGAATAAATAGAAACTGTATCGACTTTTTGCTATAGATAGTCTATAGAGAGGAAGTAGACAAAAATAAACAGACATCTTATCCACTTTTTTCTGTAGACCGACTATAGAATGGGAGTAGACAAAAAGTAATCAAAATCTTATTAACTTTTGTCTATAGACAGTCTATAGACAATGAATGAACAAGACTAAATAGAGTCTGTATCGACTTCTTTCTATAGATAGTCTATAGAGAGCAAGTAGACAAGAAGAAACAAACATCTTATTGACTTCTTTCTATAGACTGTCTATAGAATGTGAGTAGACAAAAAGAAATAAAAATCCTATCAACTTTTGTCTATAGACAGTCTATAGATTATTTATCAACAAAAGAACAAATCTATAGAAAGGCAAAGTTGTCTAGAAGAAGTCTATAGACATTCTACAGACAGTCTAAACTCATTTTTGTAAGGGTTGACAGATGATGGTGTGAGTGTCTGGTCAGCAGGCGAATATACATTCGCACAGGTTTACAGGACCTGTATACGTCGATTGGGCAAGCTCACGCTTCCGCTATTGTGCCCTTAGTTGACGTGCAGCTTGGCAAGCCAAGGCATATCCGCAGTCCTTGTGCCTGAAGGCTCTGCAGCGCGCGCGTACAAGGTGGCCCCATGTTAGATAGCAAAGGCATTCTTCAGTGCCTGGTACACTTGGAGCAAACTTAAGGGCCGTTTATAGTCCGGCGTAAGGCGAGCGCACGCGCACGCTACGGCACGTTGGCGAAAATTACCCCCTCTATAGTCGAGCGCACTGGCGCAGCCTACGTAACCGGCGGCTTCCAACGCGCCTGAGGGTCCTGGCGCTGAATTGGCTCCTGACTAGAGTATTCTAGTACACTCTACTCCTGACCCATTTGCGCGTTGGTCGCACCGACAGCGCCGACCCACAATACATTTCGCGCGAAGAAATAAGGGCGCCCACGTCGCTTCGCCGACGGTTTAAAGCTGCGCGCGGGCTTGGGATCATTCTGCGCATGCTCCGAAGATAACAGCTGACGGCGCACGCAACGGAGTATAGAGGAAATGGCGTTTCAGCCGGCGCAGCGCAACCGGCGTAGCGTGACTGGCCGCAAATGACGCTGGCCCTCGCGCCGGTAACGTCGGACTATAAACGGGCCTTTAGTTCAGAGGGGCCCCATTTTTCTTTCTCTAAGTTCGGTTCCCCAATAAGCAAGCACGAGCAAAAAGGCTTTGCTAGAATTACTCTGAAAACTTCATGTGGTCATAGTTAGATTCCCGAGAGGGAATGTATTCCTGCCAATCAACAGCCTTTACCACTGCTGAACCCTCACAGAGTAGATAGGTGCGTGTAGTTCGGCGATCTTCAAGACGAATCTGTTGAATGAGAGCAATGTCACATACCTCTCTCATACCTGCGCACAATTTCGCAACCGGCAGAAGGCAAGGCACTAAAGCACGGAGGAAACTCATCGACATCACTTCCCTAGCCACGTCTGCGCGACATGGCCGGGATAAAGCTGTGCAGTTTGATAGCATTTATTACGAGCAATTAAATTTTTTCGCAGCTGCTTCTGTTTGTGCTCTCTTGTGGCTTAATCATCCACACAGGAAGAGTTATCCGGTACATTTGGACTTGTAATTTAAGAACTAAACAGCCAACAAGCACCTGTACTGGCAAAGCTCACTGCGTTTTAGTTTTTATTTATTTATTTTTTTTTTGTTCCGCGAGGTGAGCTTTGCTATGACTTATCTGCCAACCGTGATGCGGTGTCGTCATAAGTGATAGTGATACAAATTTGCCACTGTCCGTGCTTAAAACAGCGCACTGCGCCAGAAGTCAGCAGCTCCTCCAGTCCATCCAGTTTCTCCAGCATCAGCTTCAACAGCGAGACAGCCGTTCGGAAAAGACAGCAGTGTTGCCCATCTTCCTCCCAAATATAATCGAAAGTACGTACTGCCTGACCATGTTTCATAAAGATGTTCTGTTTGATTTCCGTTTCCACTTGCGTCATTTTGGTAGGTGTGAAGTGTGGCCTGTAGGCATTGAAGAATTTTATAAATGCTACCATGATTACATGGACGATATAGAAGAACTAAAATCTGGGAGAGCTGGTACCTATGCATGGCACACCTGCAGCGCGCGCAGATAATGAATGACACAGGCAATCTGGTGAATGTGGCCTCGGTGCGCACCTATTCTGCTCACGAGGCGGAGGAGGCGGCTGTTGCCCTGGCCATACACAGCGCACATTCTCCCCTCTTCGTCCTCTCGGACTCCCGTACAGCCGTTTGGTCCTTTTCGGCGGCACGCGTGTCGAAACGGGCGAATAGAATTGCGATCAACAACCTCACTAATTTCGGTCAAATCGGCACGGAAGCATATTTCCAAATTTCATGGTTCCCGGCCCACCTGGGAGACTCGATCCAACCGCACGGCTGTAACCCCAACGAAGGGGATCACCGGTTGGCGCGCTATTTCACGACCCGCGCAGCCGTCAACGGCCCTCCTCCTAACGAGGCTTGCATCCAGAAAGGCCCATTGTGCACCTTTCACGAAATCGTCTCACACTGCCGCTTGGAAAGGAGGTGGTTCTCTCCTCCTCACCCAAACTAAATAAACCACAAGCTAGCACGCTCAGAATGTTACAAATACGCACGCACCCCATTTCGCGGTCCCTTAGCAGGATAGGGGCACTTCCCACAGTCGTGCCCCAAATGCGGAGCCGACTCATGCTCTTTTGATCACATGCTCTGGTTGTGCCCAGCCATAGAAAACTCTATACTTGCACAAAGGAACAGTGGGAGGAGTTCCTAAGAAGCGACCACCACCAGATCCAACTCCAGGCAGCCCAGAGGGCCCATGACATCGCAACGGGATTTCACCTCCCTGTGCCAACGTGGGCGGAGCCACCGACTTGACCTGAGGGAGCCTTCGGCTCCCCCTGGCCAGTTTCTCAGGACCAATAAAAGTTCTTGTCACTGTCACAGGTAGTTTACAAACAAGCACTGGCTCACCACTCGGTTTATTTCAGGCAGAAAATACACATACCCAGGCTAGATGCAACGACCATATGCAATGAACATGTGCAATGAGTGCGCTATACAGAAGACGCGCGCGAACACAAAATTTTCGCAGTGGTCGCTATGACTTCTTTAATGGCAGAAGATATTTGATCAAGCACTCATTGTTTGCTCTTTCCGGCTTAGGCGACACAGGATGAGAGGTTGAAAAATATTTTGCTTAAAACTTAACATCTTCATGCCTAATTAATTAGTGGTCGTCTCTAACATGTTTAAAGCACACCTCTTTATATCGGATAATGTACAAATAAGAACTACCTACTTTCTCTTTCTTTCAGGAAAAGCCCAGATTTTCACAGAAACAAGCTCGTATGAACAACCTGATATTAGTATGACTAGGACAAATGTAACGGTCAAAATGATGAACTCACCTCACATAAATACCGACACATTTCTGCGGCTTAGAAGTTTAAGCGAGACCAATAACAGACAAATTGGCAGAACCCATCTCACTTTGACAGTCGAGGGTAATCGTTTAGCATGGAATCAATATGGCAGCACAACCTATTGCCGACGTCGAAACAATTTATATACTTATGAGGCTTGTACTACAGCGGGACTCCTCTTTCGCGCTTCTCTAAGAATACTCGGCGCCAACACGCGGAGCCGCCGTGAAGCCTGCTCGCGACCTCCAAAATGCATGGCGCGCCGTTGTGTACGAACGCTGGGATACGTCTAAGGCGGCTACCAAGCTCTTCTCGCGTGGCGTTTATTGCGATAACAATTATATAGACACTCCAAGCGCATTTATACCGTCGCGGTCGTCGTCACCGTGATGTTCCGCATAAAGTCCAAGGGCGATAACACCGTCGCCACGCGCCTTATGCTGTATGTGCGAGTGAAATCACTCGAGAGGAGCCGACGATCGCGGCTCCATCTAGCGCCCGCAAGAGAGGGAAGCTGAGCGGAAACGCGCCGTCTTCTGTCGCGCGAAAGGCCATCGGGCGATGGGAGGGAGGGAGGGGAGGCGGCGGCGTTGTTGTCCGACAGCAACAGCGTATTTCTCGACCCTGCGCATGGGGAACGGACGATCGCGGCTCAATCTCGCGCAAGCAGGGGGCGAAGTGGGGAGGCGGCGCGGGAGGGAGGGAGGGCGGCGTTCTATTCCGGCACCAACTGCGTACTTTGTGTGGTCATTTGAAATGTTGAAAGTGATTTCCAGGCGACGCATGCCTTTGTGCGTGCCGTGGTCTTGTCGCTCAGCTTGCGTTGAAGCGATTCTTCGCTGGTTGATGCTGCCGCGTTTCCTCCCGCCAGCTTTTAGACAGCTAGTTTCTGCGGTGTGTTCACGTTTGCCAGTGCGCGCTGACACCATGCTTGTTAATTTAGTTAGTAAGCGAATATTTCCAAGTTTAGATGGCTGATAAAGCGACTATTCATACCTCGTATAGCTGTCTACTAATTTGCTATCGCAATCCATGCTTCGCGTTTCGGGCGAAGCTGTGTCTATTTTAGACACGACACGCCATCTGGTCCGTCATAATATACCTTTGCACCCAGTACTCTTTTTAAGCAGTGACCCTTTTTTTAATTCTAAATCAGTACTGAAGTTCTTAGCAGAAACAAATGCCACAGAAATCTGTCTGTTTGTAGCACTGCCTCTCCTTGCAGGCTGTAGCTGCAATGCAGTCACTTACAGAGCACATGCCTCGCAGCCCTTGCGCCGAAGGACTCTGCAGAGGCACTAGTGCTGCTATAATTAACATGTTTTAGTAACTAGTCCTTCATAACGTAATTTTGTAACCATAGGACTCACTTTTTCTTGACATTATTTTAATAGATACATATCTTACACCATTTACAGCGAATATTTTGGGCCAATATACAGCCACTCGATTTCCACCATATTCCACTATTGTCATTGCCATTCATCACCAAGTGTCATGGCGCTCTTTGGTCATCTCTGGCCCTTGCGACAAAAAACAATATCCATCAATCAATGCCATCTGGTGGCGCTGCCGAGTTGTCCTCGCGCTGCCTCCGAGACAAGAAGCATGGCGCGCCGGTGTCTGCGAACGCTAAGAATTGTTTGTCTTTACTTGCCACCCACCTAGTGACACATAATCAGTCACCTAAGTTGCCGAGATGCTCATTTAAAAGCGGTACATACTCAGCGAATTTGTGGCGCAGCCTGCTAAAGCGTCTGGTTGCTGTCCTTTGACGACACAGGAACCACTGTGTCGTCAATTTGATTCTGCCGAGCATTTATGAAATTTAAGAGATATTTTTTTGTCATTATAGAGCAGCACATTCCAAGTGGCAATTACCTAGCTACCAAAAATGACGTCAAAGGCGTTCATTGAAGAGCTGCACACACCTGCTGGCACACACCCAGTGACCAATGTTTGCATCAAAGAGGTTCATCGAAGACAATCATGGACCGAGTGGCACATACCCAGTGCTCCAAGTCGGCGTCAAAGGGTTATTTGGAAAAGTGCTACCTATCTAGGGCTGCATCTACATTCAGCCATGTCGGCGTCGGCGTGAAAGACGTTCGTTCAAGAGGGGCACGTATGTACACACACTCAGTGATCCAGGTTGGTCTCATGGTTGGTATTGAGCCTTGTTGCCTCAGCATAGCAGCCCGATACGTTACCCATTCGACCACGGACTCCCCAATTACCCAGGTACGGGGAAACGGCTGGATAACAATATAGATAGATACATAAATACAAACATAGCTAGATAACCCCCAAAGAGTGCGTGAAGTAGCCTAAGTTTGCTACCGCATGAATAAATTAGCGCTCCCCTCCACTCCACACATTTAGTCAGATAAAGACAGGCCCACATCGCGCTAACACGTGGTGGACCACGGAGTTAGTTTCCGAAGGAAGTCGCGTTCGCGCGATCAGAAAAAAAAATATCAACAGGCGTGGGACGGATGAAGTGTATGTGTAGGGATGGATCAAGTGCATGAAGATGACACTTTGGGAGGTTGCGAGAAGAGCAATATTTTTTGGTCATAGTTTTAGCCACCAATGGAAGCTTTCTTATGGCGTCGGTTTTGGATAAGGGGATTGGGACTGGTCGGCCTTCTAGATGAGTAGACCGGGCAGCTTCGTTGGCGAGGTCATTACCAGCAATGCTGGTATGTCCCGGTATCCACTGAAATATAATTTCATGCCCTTTAGCGATAGCTTGATGGTGGTCTTCTCTTATCTCATATACTAGCTACTCATGAGTCCTCTCATATAGCGCAAAATGCAGACTCTGAAGTACTGCCTTAGAGTCGCAAAAGATGACCCATTTCTGAGGTGTCTCCTGCAGGAGGTGTTTTACAGCAGAACGCAAGGCAACAAGCTCTGCCGCTGTTGATGTTGTCATGTGTGACAGTTTGAGTTTGACTGTAGTTTTCGTAGCCGGAGCGACAACGGCACCTGAGGAGATGGTAGATGAGACCAAACTAACAATATATTTGTGTATTCGGTCCCGTACGTCTCATTTATTAATAGCAGCGCGATCTGTTTCAGTGCTTTTGTTGGGTGATTGTTCTTCTTCTTCACGCCCGAAATACTTAGGCGCACCTGAGGCTGTTGGAGACACCTCAATGTAAATGAAGGCCCTGCTGCCGGTGTGTATCCTGATGGAAGACAACCTGGATGAGTGACGATAATTTCTGAGAACGAGGCAGAAGGTATCTGCGAGGGCGAGAACGCCAAGTGGTGATCGGGGACGACGGATGGATGAAGAATATGCGCCCCGAGACAATCTGCAGCAATATATGTTCGGATGGCATGGTCTCTGGCGAACACGATTGTTGCAGGTATGGACACAGATTGAGGGACTCCTAAACACGTGTACAATGCTTGGCCCTGTAAGCTCTGCAATGAGCGAACATTGAACTTGCAAGTACTGGGAAATACTGCAAGGTTGTAGAATAGAAATCCTAGAAATAGAGCTCTCTACAACAGAAGCATTGAGCGTGCAGATGTGCCGCTTGTTTTACCGCCCATGAATCACAGTCATGAGCAATCGACGACAGTTATTTCTTTAGGTACGCGCAATGATGGCTCCTGAAAAGATTTCGGCCGTTACACCCAAAAATCAATTGGTCTTTTTATAGTTGATAGTGTGTCCATAATGAAGAGTGGGCATGGCGTCATAGGTTTTATGTGTGAATGTAATCAATGCACATTTCTCGGTTGCTACAGTCAAACCTTGTGTTTGAAAGTATGCTGAATTCAGGGTTGCTGCCCGCTGCAATTGTGCACGTACCTGAAGGCAAGTAACCGCAAGAGTCCGAAGGCAAATGTCATCTGCGTATATGGAGAGGTAAACTATTGTGCTAAAACTTCAGTTATTCCGATGAGTGTAATATTTAAGAACATGGCACTCAGTACTCATCCTTGGAGCACGCCGCAGTATGTGTAGTGTCCAGCTGTGGGGCCATCTTCTGTTTGCACAAAAAACAACCGGCAAGTTATGTAGTCGGATAACCAACGACGCATGTGGCCACCGATTCCACAAGTCTCGAGGGACTTCAGGATGGCGTTATGTGCAACGTTGTCATACGCGCCTTTCACGTCGAGAAAGAGCGCAACTGATATGCGCTTACGGGTTTTCTCCGGTTGCACAAATGTTGGGAGATCAATGACGCTGTCAATTGACGAACGACCCCGACAAAGCCTGCCATGGAAACGGGGTGGATATTGTAATGCTCGAGATACCATTTTTGACGTACAAGGACCATCCTTTCCATCGCCTTTACGATGCAGCCGGCCAGAACTATAGGGCGATATGCCTCCAAATGCAACGTAGATTTTGCCGGCTTTGGTAATGATACGAACCGATTTAAATTCCCTTGGGGGGCAACTGCACGTTTATGGCTTGAGTTGTTAAAAAGTTCAGACGCACTCTTCTTGACTCTCGCCCAAGGTGTCCCAGGGCAGCATAAGTGACGCCGTCAGTGCCTGGATAAAATGATCGTTTAGAGACAGCCAGGGTAGATTCGAGTACTTTCATGGTAAAAGGCACGTATATTTCTGGTATCAGAGCCACAGGAGGGATACTTACGTCGGCGTTGGTGTTTACAGGCTTACGATTGACTCCCGCACAGAATTCCTCCGCCACATCAAGCATAGTTTGGTGAAGATGGAGGGCCAAAATTGCAAATGGTTGTCGTTGTCGTGGGGGTGAACGAAGACCACGCACTGTACTTCACATAGGTGACAGCCGCTTTCGAGGGTCCAGTGATTCACCTAATGTCTTCCATTGCTCACTGTCTAGTTTGTTTATGCGGCGCTGAATTTTTTTAGAATGCGTCGGGCGTCTCTGAGATCATCAGGTGATTTAGTGCGGCTGTATCTTCTTTTAAGTTCAATGGCAAAATTCTTTCGGTTTGACGACAGCTATAATCAACACTTGGCAGTATGCACCGCTTCTGCGATGGTATTCTCTACGTTCCGGCGAAAGCTCCCCGACACGCTTCTCCCATACGCGATATCGACAATTAAGTCATTTGCCTTCAAGACACCACGAGAGAAAGACTCAGTGAGGCCATTAATCTTTAAGTAGGTGCGAATGTGACCACTCCATGAATCTGGATGTTGCAAAACCATTTAACTTGTGGTGTGAAGCTTCGGAAAACCAAAGTCAAATCCAGGCAGCTGCTATACGTATGACCCCGCAGATACTTGGGGCTACCATCGTCCATGATGCAGAGGTCGTAATCAGAGGCAAGTGACACAACATTCCGCCCGCTGGAGTTTATCTTGGTGCTTCCCCAAAGCAAGTGATGCGCATTGCAGTCACCAATGATGATGCAGAGTCCATCCGTTCCCATTATTATGTATTTCTGTATTTCACAGTGAAACCGCCCTGATGGGTAGATGTTGCAAAGAGTGAAATATTGTCCAAAAGAACTTCTTAACAATTGACAAAACACAATTTGGCGCCAATCCGAGATGCGGGATTTGGAGCCTCTGGCATTCCATTGAAAAATAGTCGCACTCCTAACTTCAGTGCGAAAACAAAGTCTTGGGTAAACCATGGTGCTCATACGAGGCTTGAAAGTACTGGATTCACTGCATCCAGTATTTGTAATGCGCTTTGAATTGGTGGTACCATGCAGCTTGTACAGTGGCGTACGAATCGTATTCATTGATAATCGCACGATTATAACCACTCATCGATCCTGCTCAGTCAATTCTCCGGCTGGAGATGCCCGGGGTGGTCTACTTCCATCGGCGTGCAGCGATTCCGCTGGTGGTTGCTTGTGGTTTGTAAATGCAGGCCAGGCATCGGTGCCCGTATTCTTCACGGCACTCTCGTGCTTTGTAGACCTTTCTAATGTGCATGGCCTGGGTGGTAGAGGAGGAGGTGACTTTGGACGTGGCATACACGTCACCGACGCAGAAGCTTTCCTTGAAGAACGTCGGCGACGGGAATGTCGCTTCCTGATTTTAGCGGCGGTTCTCGATGACAGGAATTACCTCTTTCAGGAAAGCCATTTTTTTCATAATTTTGGGGCAGTCATTCGATGAAGCCTCAAGAGGTCCTTGGCAGTTTCGACATTGGCGGTGAAATTATCCGCGGCGTATGGCTCAGCGCAGCGGGGGCACATTGTTTAGTTCTCACAGACGCTGCTCACGTGTTCGAGTTTCATACGGTTGCGTCATTGCAGAGGCTTCAGAATGAAAGGCCGGCGAGGTTGACAAAGTGGCCACGTTAACGAGCCACGGGCGACAGTTGCCCATGTGGTACACATCAACAATGATGGCGAGATGACTCGCTGCTTTAACCAGAATCGGCAAGTCATTGCTGAGGAGGGCACATCTGTGTCGTAAATTACACCGGTGATGACATCACTGCCCAGCGGGATGTGAGAGCGAAGCTGCATGGCATCAAGATCTGTTACTTTGTGTAGAGCGCTAAGAGCACCCGTACGCAGAACATCATCCGCCAGCACATTTTAAAGGCGAAAAACTTTGTCTTTCTGTCTGTCTCTCTGTCACTCGATTCAACTGCCCGGCCAAAACAAACCAAGCTAGCTACTAGCACTGGTGGCACGGGGTCATGCACGGCAACATTACACAGCGCAAAGGAAACCTCAGGCCTATTTGAGGCAAAATATATGTACATAACCGTGATCCGCAGCGTTAATTTAATTAAGAATACACATGGTAATGAAAAATCAACGCGTTAGAAAAGGTGTCGAAGAGACTCTACGCGTTAATAACAAGCCGACTGAAGCCGCGGCTCTGTAGCCGGCTTTAAGCCAACAGTAATAAAAGGTCCCAACAGGTGGCGCGAGAGCAGGGCAACGCGGAAAATTTGAATTGAAATCAGCAAAACCTTCCTTGCATGCATCATGGGAGGAGTGAGAGGAGAGGGATAGAGCGTGAGGGTTGGGAGGGGGGAGAAGAGAGGGTGTTACGTATCAGGGGCGGCAGAAGACTATCGTCTTTCGAAGCCATCTGCAGCGAAGCAGGCAGATATGCGGCCAATTTTTTAGGGTGTTCACTCTAATGTCCATGATTTGCTTTGGTACCGTGGTCTCCAGCAGCATTGAAGCAGAATGCCTATTAAGTCGCTACATGGTATCGTTGGGTATCACAGCTATAAATAGGATGGTGTTGGCATCGGGGCTCCGTGTGGGTCCAACAGTTTGTGTACAGGAGGACGAAGAGGTCTTCGTGTTCCTTATCTTCGCTCTGCGGCTCCGTACAGGTTCGAAGGCATTGTCGTCCGAAGGGTCCTCCCTGCTGAGCGAGTAGACAAGGGTGCCTTCGCTGTTGCTGTCACTCAGCAGCCGGGTCCGTTTCCAGGAGGAGCCGTCGCTCACGCCACCGTTTCCGGCAGATGCCCGAGACGGTTCAGTTCTATCGCCACCGAACAGGGCGCGAGGAATAATAGATGCACTAGAGGTTTCACCGAAATAGACAGATGTAGAAAAACAACACTCTGCCAAGAACCACTACGTCGTCTTTCGAAATAGTTCGTAGGTTCAAAATAGTTGATAAAGTCACGATGATGCCTAAAGTCGCGTTTGTAGAACGTTTAAAAGAGGTTGAGTGAAAATTTATAAACCTTCATTAATTAAAAGGTCTAATGTTAACTAAACGATACGGAGGTGCGTTCTGAAATTGTTAGTAAATTGTTGATATTTTGCACACTTCCTATGTCTGAACTTTAGAAATGTTCCTCAGAAGTCTAAAAAATATTCTAGACAGCTTGCACTAAGTTGGCAGAGTGTCTATGGATATGTTTTCAATTAAAATCGGCCACCAGTTTTTCATAGGATTATTTTCTGGAGTGTGTTTAGGAAGTGTACAGACTGTAGGGAGTATTTCAATTCGATTTTGGTGGGGTGTAATGACAACAATCAACAGCCAATGAAATAAATGTGTGTTAAACATTTTCATAGAGAAAGGTAGTGAAATACCTCAAAGAATCCGTGAGTTGACAGCTTAGGCGAATATATAGTTACTAAAATTTTTACACAGCACTTCCAGCAAAATATGTTACGAGTAAAGGGTATTTATTTACAGGCAAAATAATGATAACATTTAGAAGCCCACAGCTGGCGTACGTCGTTTTATTTTACTTGCCCGAACCATGCCGTAGCAATATTGTTACCTTTAAGATATTATAAAGAAATATCATTGCTGACGGTCTCAAATCAACCCTGTTTTTCTGAGAATGTGTCTAAGCCTCATGTTTCGATGACAGTTTTCAAAGTCATGTCGAAACGTCTCCTTTTGCCTTGACGTGCACGTGCTCCAGAAGCAAGCAAGCTATATTCGATCTTTGCCTTCTGTTGAAATAAAGGTCACAAGACACTCAAAAGTTATTCATTGCTCTTCCCCACAGCTATCTCTTTGGGCGAATCTATGCGATCGCAGCATTGAGAGCGAGTAACATAACCCATCCAGCCGCTGGCTTGAGCTAAACTGGCTCACTGAAACGATTCACAAAGCTTAAGGTGCTAAACAATTCCTGGCTACGAAGTAAGTAAATAACTTCATTTCTCTATTTTCGTATTCCATAAGACTGACGTCGGCAGTTTTGGCACTTGCGACTTTCGAGTGTGAGGAGGGACTTAGAGCAGCTTAGAATATTCTTTAAGCATGATTTTTATTAAATTATTCGCATTTTCCAATGTGTAAAAGATTGTACATGTGTGTTCGATTTTACCAGCGCGGTCTCAATAGAACCTTCGTGTAGCAAATGTCTCGTAAGACCGCAGAATATTAGAATGCCTATTTTTACTATTTCTTCCTACACATTGTGTATAAACAAGAAAAGTTGCAAAATCGCCTGCAAACAACACGAACGGCGACGGTATTCTGCTTGCAGGATCCGACGCAGATCCTATCAGCTTATTTGGTGGTAGTTGACATCTTGCGATAAACATGGTCCTGTCAATTACGTAACTGGTGTCGTGACAGGCGGTTGTGTTTGTATCAGTTCACGTGAAATAGG
>NC_051164.1:65171502-65237671 GCF_013339745.2 Dermacentor silvarum
GTTTTTTTTGCTTTCAGTTTTTCGCTTTTTTAAATTATACAAGCAACAAGTCGTACCTTTCACATATCGTTTCACCATGCCGTTAAAACAGCGTATAGTGGTCGCGATATACGACGCCTAGAGAACGCCGCCTGTATACGAGCGGCGGGCCGCGCACGTCAGCACACAACGAATGCAGAGATGCAATCTGTGTTTATTTCGCGCGTCTAACGCAACGCTGTGTTGGCGCTGCAATCGGGAGCGCGCCCTTAGCGCGCTCCCGATTCATTGGGTACATTAATTAATGTAACCGCCCCTACACAGCGGTTACACTTTATCTTTTGTTACATTATCAAAGCATAAGCACTGTTTTTCTGAAGCGTAATACACTTGACAAACAAACAAAAACAAATCATTATTTTGTTCAGTTAAGTCCAGAGCAATAATACTTGTTCAAAATGTAGGGGGAATTTGTCACTTCACCCGCCATCCGGAGATATTTACGATCGTTCTTAAAAAGAAGTTTGCTTACCAGCTATCTCTGGCGATGTACTGCTTTCCAACATTCATCGATTCTTGGTTATCCTGTGCGAATAAAAGGAAAAGCAAGCATACCGCGACCACCGCAAATGTTCAGATGCGACTGTACTGGCATTAAGCTGAAGTGGCTGATTTTGTTTACTCACCTTGCGCTATACTTTCACGGTTTCTGTGATGACAGCTTCCGAAATTCTTGGGTGAAAGCACACCACGGAGGCCGAGACTCATCTAGTCGTGCAGCGTTACGGACAAAGGTATATTAAATGCGGGCCAACTGCGCTGATCAGCTGCTTCTACGTAGCCGCCATCTTACGTGTACATCGAATCGAATCGAATCGTGTACATCCACATCGAATGTGGAATCGACGCGCGTATGGCTACGGCTCGAAAAGTGTGAATACTTGCAATTTTCTATTATCTTAAGCTCCATAAAGGCAATTCTGTGGTCAATTTCAATTGAGCCTGCATAGCTGGTTTGCGAAGCTGCGAGCCTTCTATATAGAAGTCGGAGTGCCACGGAGATAATAACGCAGAACAGTGGAAAATATCTTTATTAAAACATTCAGTCCAAATGAGACCGTCGAGTAAAAATAAAAGCAGTTATGGTTGGGCTTCTTGCCGCGTTAAAGTCGCGAAGACTGCATTCTACTGCGGGCGGTGTTCGCGCACGACTTCGTCCAGGGTTTCGAGCACCACGTCGAAATTACGGAAGCCTGCGCGACGAATGCGCTCGATCGAGCAACAACTGCTGGTAGCGGCTGATGGAGGCCAGCTTGTTGCTCCACCAAGTTGACGACCTCGGCGTCCAGTCGGTCCACGTCCTCCTTTGGCTCCCTGATGTCCCCGAGCAGCACGATGATGTCCCCGCGCGTCGTTAGGGGCCACTGGCCGAGCATCTTTTCCAGCATTTTAGCCGCGCCGGTGGTGGATCCCCGAACCATGGCACGAGACTCGCAAGCTTGCGGTTCTGTCATCCTTAAGCCAAAAAGTTCTGCGTGTTTACGTCTGCTGAGGGACGCTCAAATGAAATCGCCAGTTCTCGCAAGTGGAACGCTCTCGTCTCTCCGTCTGTCAAAATGGGTGCACGCATTATTACGCCTTCCGTCCAAAAAATCCTCCTGTATTACTCTTACAAGGCAACAATGAAACTTAAGCACTAAATCTCGAGGCAACACTGAGGCTGAGGCAACAATTAATGTACCCAATGAAACCGAACTTTTAAAACTCAAACAACAATAAATAAAATAAACTCGATTCATAAAACACACAACACAATAAATGAAAAAAAAATGAAATTGAAAAGCTGAAAATAGGATATAAATTACGTCCTCCTTTCTTGCTCCGGGTGCCCAGCTACGTCTAGTGCCAGGGAGCGCACCTCCTCCAGGATGCCCCGTCCTGAGTCGCTGCCGTCCTCTCTGCTGCGACAGCTCGATCCTTCGCAGCTCAAATCATCTCGCAGAAAAACCGGCTCCTCCAAACACCGACATGCAGGAGCGTACTTAAGAGGCTTGGTTACAACGTCCAACTTCAAGCCCAGTCACGAAATATCGCGCACTATCAGAAGGTAACCCCGCTCCCACAAAACATGGACCCGAACCTCCACCCCGGCAGAAGTCAGGCAAGGGCTCAATAGATCGAAAAGAAATTCGGCTTTATGAATGCAGCGTGATTCACCGACAGCCGCACTCTACACAGGCAATGATAAGAAAGCAGTAGCAGTGGTGACCGGCTGCAGAGGAACAATAACCTTCAGCGTGTCGATATCCCCCAGCTGCATCACAGAAGCGGAGGAAGTCGCCATTGCACTCGCTATCCAAGAGGGAAGGAAGTAAATCCTCATGTATTACTCTTCATACAAGGCAACAACTCAAAACGCAAAATACAATAAATGAATAAAGGGAAATTGAAAAGGTGAAAATAAGCAATAAAAAAATTCCGCCCTCTCTGCCGTGACAGCGAGGCGGGTGGTGGATTGCTCGTTCCTTCGCAGCACCTGAAATGAATAATCGTTTAGAAACTGTTCGCATGAGTTGAGTACTCGCAACCAGCTCATGGATGGAAGCTGCTGTTAGGAATTGTAACGTGCACAACAATTCCCTCTCTGTTTAAGAGCCACTGGCCGGCCTGATGCCACCTTTGGCAGTGTCAAGCGTCGTGTACAAGTTATGCCGTCTTCGTTTAGCTGCTGGAACTACTCTTCCGTC
This sequence comes from Dermacentor silvarum, assembly GCF_013339745.2. NCBI lineage: Eukaryota > Metazoa > Arthropoda > Arachnida > Ixodida > Ixodidae > Dermacentor > Dermacentor silvarum. Next base: position 65,174,229 of record NC_051164.1, read on the forward strand.
ATCTACCCAACTCTTGCCACCAAACAGCCCTTTTCAGGGCTAACCAACCTTTTCCCCGGCTGTTGATGGTGTGATGACAGGTTCGTTCGTTTAAGGTTTCAAACGGTTCTCTGAGGCGGAGCCTCCCAGAACCTTATTGAGGACAAAGCCGTTTGTTGTAGAACGCACACAAAAAGTTTAATGTAAGTAGAACGAAAAGAAAACCATAAACGAAACACTCAAAGATAACATGAAACACAAAATATCAGGCAAGTTCGGGCAGGCTGCGGGTGTGTGTGTGGGTGCACTGCAGTCTCGACGCGGCGAAGCGGACGCCAGACGACGAGAGAAGTGGCATTGGTCTCACCTATAGTGTCTCACCTGTCGAATCGTTGACCTGGCTACCAGAGCGTGGCAGCTCTGGCTTGGAGGGAGAAGACAGGTGGCTCGGCAGCACGGGCAGACAGCGGCGGCGTTCTGGCCGGGCAGCTGGTCGTGGAACTCGGGGCCCGTAGCCCGACAGCTCACGTTCTGCCCACGGTCGCAGACGATCACCGGCCTCTGGCATCACGACGTCCAGGAATGCGTTAGTGGGATGCCCCGGTCGGCTGAAGTCCTGGTGGCTCGGGTCCGGAACCCGACGGCCCGTCTTCTCAACCCCCGGTCCGGTGGCCGACCTTCTCCTGGTGCCGCTTCTGGAACTAACTCTCCCCTCTTCTGCCATCGCGGCTCGCTTTTCTGCCGCTGTTGCCGATTTGTCGTTTTTCCATTGGCCGCTCAAAGCTGTGTGTTTTTTAGCGATTGGATGCTTTTCCTTTTATTTCTTGCGCCTCGCGTTCACGCGCTGGCCGCTCTTCGACGTTGTCGTCTTTCAGCCAGTACGGAATTCGCCTCTGCGCGTGCACACCTTCGCGGACTCTCTCTCAGGATAAATTCATAATTCACAGCAGGTGCTCTTCGATTTTTGTTTTACTATGCTGCTCGAGTTCACTGTATTTAAAATCTGAGCTATTGCGACAGTTTACCTTTACTGCCGTTCCAGTTGGATATGAACTGTGCAGGGCGTAATTATATCCGTCGCTGAAGTGCGCGGTGATGAACCCTAGCCCCTTCTGTTACGTCGGCGCGGCCGCCATGGATGCCGACGTCGGGCGTGGGCAAGAAGGCAGGGAGATGCCAGGACGGTTGCTGCACGGAAGTTGGACACAAGCTGGTACCGAGGCGAGGCACTCTTCAGACAGTTTGCGCTTATAATAGCCACGATGTGCTACGACAGCGCCTTTGAGGACGGATGACTTTGCTTTCGAAACCGAAACCGCTTTATAACATCATCCCCCTCTTTTTTGATACAGCGCAGGGAAAAGGAAACAACATAATACAGTCCTGCATTACACTGCAAAGTGCAGTGCATATCAATAAACCTACGAACACATTATCCCATTCTTGTGAAAAATACACATGGTCATAAACACTATATACATTTTATGTATAGTATGTCAATGGATAAAATCGGAGGCGCGGTCTCTTCCGGCGCCTTTTTGAACGCCGAGGCAACTGTGGCATAGAAAGAGCGGGCTCAGGCCCCTCGATAGGGTTTACAAGGGAGCTTGTATACACCATGCATGGCTGGTGGCGAAGGACGAGATTCAAAGGAGTCTGAAGACTCGCTGAGGCGCCTCAGAATCAGCTAGGAGGGCATACTCCTTTTTAATATAACATGGGAGCACGAAGGCTCAGATACATGTCCGTTATTGAAAGAAAAAAAAAAAAAAACTCATGGGGACTGGGGCTCATCGGTCGTTCGTTGGGACATTGCCTGTATTGAACTATCTTCACTTAGCGCTTAGCAGTCGATGCTGCGAGCGGTAAATTTTGACCGGAGACGTCAGTCGGAGTATGAGCACGTACCTTATCACCTTGCCTTCCGGCTAAAGACGATTTTACTGCTTATATGGAAATAGCTACCAGGGTAGGAATTTCATAAGGAAAGGGACTGAGAGCTTTGCTGTAAGAAAGGAGCATTGGGAGGTGACTGGATGTTCTGATTTCCACTGTCATTTTCCCTGCGCGCACAAGGACCTATTTGAAAGTGTGCAAAGTATTAACATCACTAAACTAGCCATATTTATTGTATGTGCTGCATTACCAAAACAGATTGCGTCGTCTGAAACCTTTTTTTTTTTGTACAAGAATATTTATGTCGTCCTTGATTCCAGTGACGTACCCTGTGCCGTAACGGAAGACCCACCCTGTGAGGGTACATTCGAGTGCATTTCTGTAAAAGTGGAACCGACCCCCGTCGCGATAGAAACGGCGGTTTTTAAGGATCCTGTACTGGAAAGCGGTGGTGTCCGTGCTTTACTGTGCTGTATACACAGGACCACGTTTTGATAGAGGGGACTGGGATTCTGATGCCAATATATGTTCCTGTCCTCAACTTATCGCGAAGGTGTTCACACATATGAGATCGGGGCTTGTTAACATAATGTACTTTATTCGTAGACCTGACGGAAAATGACTGTCCATCAACAACTGGGCCACTAATTTCGTCTCCTGGCTCAGCGGGTGATGGGAGTGGAGTGACTTGGATGGTGCGACATGTTTGTTTCCGACCCCAAACGAGTACCAGTAATCTCTGAGCTCGAGAATTAAGTGCGACAGTAAAGAAGGCACAACAACCTCGAGACACATTCGCGAAGAAGCTGATACAGTGGACGCTATCGATCGTCAGCACTGGTCAGCTCGCCCCAAAAGGGCTGTCAGTCTTCGCTGATGTTTATCTAATGATGGCAGCGGTATTGCTGCAGCTGATAAATGCGCTTCGTCGCAAGGGTGCTCAGAAGACTGCTATGCGATTTTAGGTACTGAACGCGCTTCCCCCGAGCAGTGGAAGAGAGGAGGTGATGTGCAGGGTGCCTCTGGCATCGTTCCAGCTCAGCACAGATGGCTGGCCAGACCTGGACGTCTTGTTGCCCCCGAAGAATATTCATCGCGAATGCGTCCTGCAGATGAGTGCGTCCTTCAGAATGCGTCCTGCAGTTGTTCACACTGCGCCTCAGCGGTGTGAAGATAGTCATGTCCCCTGTACCAGAGGGTGTCTTCCAGGCCAAGTGGGTCCTGCGATGATGGCAGGCTTGTCTATTCTGTAGAGCGTGACAACTGCAATGTGCAGTGCTGGGATGTAACACGCAAAAACGTTGCCCCTCAACCGAATAAGTGTGCTGGTGTCGAAATTAATACTTCCGTCTAAAATCCTCCTTTCCTTTCAAGGAATGTTTATCGATAAAAACACGTCTGGCACTAGACCTGAGAGCCCCCTTTCATCTCAAATAAGGGGCTCGTAAATGGCGGTAGCGAGATTGTTTTGTCCGAAAACCCTTCTGCTCAGAAGAGGTTGTCGGAGCACGGCGACATGCTCGGGGATAGCCGAACATTCTGCGCAAGCAAAGTCATTCATTAGATTGCACTTCCGAACCGAGTCTGTGTGCTGCTGACAGCGTTTACTTCTTTCGGAAGGAGTTTCGCCACTGACGAACGACTTGATGCGTCGTGGAGGCGGTCTGTGTGTGTTGACGTGCGCGTTACTGCCGACATAAACGCCCCGTTTCGGCAAAGACAGTGCGCTGATGGTCAACAAGCTTGGTTCCTCCAAAGACAACACCCATACAGGGTGTTCGCGTTGAGAGCCAAAACTGTCTGCACGAGCCTAGGGCCTTCCTATTCCCTATACCTTTCCACTTCAACAAAGATTGGCTCTGGCTCTTGATGACATTATTTTTGTACCTGCAGGGTCTGAGGAGTGTCCTGCAGCACGGAAAAAATCGGCAGACTCGCTGAACTCGAAAAATTTCTTTCCCAGCAGATGTGGCGCACATCCAGGTTGGTTGTTGCTTTGGAGCACTTGCCTTCTTTGCGAAGGCCGTCTGCGCTTTAAAAAATGCGTGTTGCGCCAACAGTTTTCTCTGAGATTGGCCCGCCTGTGTAGTTAACCTGTCTGTTGCTTCTGAGAAACTTCATCTACGCAGAAAGAACAGCGCAGATGGCATGGTTGTCTCACTGCGTGAATAGACGCAGTCTGTAAGTAATGACGCGCAACCTTCCCAGCTCAGACAGTCCACCGACGAGCCTCCATCGCAGTCCGACTACATTCCATCTTCGGAAAGTCGATATAATTGTAGCAGGGTGGTTGAGGCTACAGATGCCTAGAGGTTTCCATCTTTTTTGATGCATTACAATGCCGATGGAGCGCTTGTGTCTGGACGCGTTTCTTCACCTCGAAAGGGGCCTGATATTTCCGAGAGCATTTTCGTGCAAACGCGGTGCATGCGTGAGGAAACTATGCCTCTCGCGCAAACCGTGAGCCTGCCTTCTGAGCAGACGCATGCGGATGACGACTCGCTTGTCTTGTCAGTAAACTTCCCGGCTCGATTTGGCAGGTGGGCTGGTTTATCCAAGTGTACGAACATCGCACGCAAGCTGAAGGCGCATCGGCAGAATGACAATTGGGCGCTTCTCATATGTATGGTATGTGGATTATCCCTCTTTTGTCGAGTCTAAGGCGCCTACTTCTTTGCCCAGACCGGCTGCTTTTCGCTTGACCTTGCCTGCGAATGAGTTCTGTTTAGAACTAGATACGCGAGCACCACTGGTCGACGACTGAGATGTGGTCATGCATGGTAGCAAACCACCTATCTCACGTCTTGCCGAATCTGGGTTGCACAACGCACGTACCTCCGGTGGCATGAGGTCAAACACAAAAGGTGCGTTGCTAAAGATGTCAGTCCCGCACAAAATTCCGAATGGCTGCGAGAGTGCGAATCTTCACAAAATCGAAGAGAGCTTTTATTACATGCTCATCCTCCGTTCCGTTGAACCAGAACCGGTCAGCAGCGATGGCTGACTCTCCAAGACTTGGAAGTTCCCGTGCTGAGTAGAGTGACTTTCTTGATGGTGACCATGTCATCAAGAACAAGTTTGGCTGAGTCCGCGAAGTTCAATAGGCGCCTGGGGCCTTTAACATTTTGGGTGCTGAAATCGCATCCCACGCAGACTTCTTGGCTTTTTAGCCCTGCTTAGGATTTCCGACCATCTCCGCGTCTCGTAGAAACGGACAGCCGAATCTTGCCAACCTAATGCTTAGGGACTGAAGAAGTATTTCAAGACTGTCCACTTTGTTTTTTTATGCTTCGCATGTTTATATGTATAACTGATGCATGTTTATATGTATAACTGAAAATTGATTTTTATTTGGCCTGTGCTTTTGGTTAAATGTGTGGCAATCGTAGCACTGGCGAACATGCTGTCCTGCCATCATTTTTCTGAAGTGTATCGAACAGGTGCACCATTATCTTTAGTTTATGTTCTCCAAATGAGACTGTTTAGCCACGGCCACTGGATAAAAAAAGGTGCGGCCTGCCGCGTCGGGCGTACTGCAATGGGAGCGAACGAGACGGCCGTAGTTGCAATGTCGGTCGCTTGGCTTGGCTGAACGGTGCTAGTCATCGGCGATGGAACGCTTCGGCTTGCACGCGCGACGGCGTTCCAAGAGCGTTCCTGCCGCATTTGCTATGCTGATGCCAGACAACAGCCCCCGACGTCTGGAGCCGCGGCGGATCACACCGTTTTTGATGCACGCGGCAGGCCGCACCTTTTTATTTATCCAGCTTCCGTGGTTTAGCAATCCTGATAGCATCCGAGCCCTCGTGTTTTCGAGCAAGGATTATCCCTCCAGAGCACCACACGAACTTCCATCCTGCAGACTTTTTCTTGGCAATCGCAGCCCCCTGAAGCCTTTTGTTTAAAATGGTTAAATGTTCATTCACATATACCGGAGAGGCTTCTCCGTAGTCAAGGTCTTTCGTAGTTGTCCTTTGTTTCTTGCTTTTTTGCAGGATTGTATTTCGCTTGGTACGCTGGACAAAACGAAGCACTGTTTTTCTCCTCTGAGTTATGTACAGGGACGCGATGACAAACGTCAATATCTGTCAGCGATTGCCTCACCCAAGAACACGCGAATTTTCTTAACGACCTCTGTGGCATCTCCCTCTGTTGGCGCACCCTTAATTTCCAGGTTGTTAGATCTCTGATGCTGTTCCAACTCTTCGACTCTGTTGCTCACTTTGCGGTTCTCGGCTGCAAGTTCATTTATTTTCACTTACCCTTGAAATTCTTTTCGCAGTTCCTTCAACTCTTGCTTAATTTCATTTACACCGTCACATGTCACTGCAGAATTTTACACTTTCAAAGCCCTGAGGTCAGCTCGAAGTTTGCGTCGAAGTTTGCGCTTCAAGTCATCAAGGGCCTTAAAAAAATTTTTGACGTCCTCTAAGACAAGTAGGGTAGAAATACAAGGACAACACGCAGTAGGCTCTCGTCCAAAGGGAAACAAGGGCGACACTCAATGCGCACGTTGTGTTCGGCAACAGTGGAAGGATAATAAGGGTCTGTCTAGCAAGTAGCCTCACCTGCAGTGTAACAGGAAAAAAGATAAGGTCCGTGTTCCCTGTGCACTGTCGCCGAACTGTAGTCGCAGCCGGCTGTGGTCCTCCTGAAGTACGCTGGTGTGGCGCCGCCGTCGTAGCCAACTTCTCTATGGAGCACACATGCACCAGATGGCCACTCGAGCGACGAACGAAGATGATGAGATAGCAGCCGTCTTTACTGGTCAAACCGGCTCTTCGTGGCAGTCGATCCGTGGCAGGGACTGCAGTGTAACAGGAAAAAGATTAGGTCCGTGTTCCTTGTGCACTGTCGCTGAACTGTCCCTGTCGCCGAACTGTTCATGCACTGTCGCCGAACTGTTCGTCTTGCAGAACCACATTATGGCAGGGAATAGTTCTGTTACTTTGTAGGTGACTGCGTGAAATATTTTTTTTTCCTTTTTAAAAGGTCAGAACAGGCAGTGCTTTGTTCTGAAGGCTTCGCATTGCAATTGCTGTTAAAGTGCCTTGCGTGCAGTGCTCCTTGTCCCCGGCTCTGTTCCCACAGACACATGGGGTGGGGCTGTCGGGAGAGGCACGTGGGCGGCAGCCGAGGAATGCAGCTGCGATGGGCGTGTATATATATTCATCCCGACGTGCCAGGTTGCCAGTATCGAAAGTCCGGTCTGCATCTGCAACCCTGGTGAGGTTTGCAGATGCACTAGATGCAGATCCTGGAACACTTGGCAATTCAGGTAGTGCGCCTGTGCCCCGTCGGTAATGGCTTGTCGCAGCTGCGATTAGATGTCCGGATGTGAAGGCAGGACAGAAAAAGTAACCTCGACGCTGTCGGCACCGGTCGGCACCATGAATGTTACGTGTCCACCTGGTGCCAGGGTTGCTTGTCGAGAATCTATACACGATTGAACGGAGTGGCCGGAGCAGCTACACGCTCGCTCAGCGCAATGTCGATCACGTGGTGGCATGCCACGCGTCCACTCAGGTGTATTCCTTTCCGCAAGTGCACCAACAAGTCTGCCTCTCCGTCGGTATTCATGACGGCAAAAAAGGATCAATGGCTGTCGGTTAGCGAAATGCGCTGTCGAGGGTTTTTTCTTTGTGCTATATAGCACTGAACTGGTGGTGTGATGCTCACGTCAGATGCGTACGCTGTAGCAGGAAGCACACGTCGCGCGCGGCCGACGAGACACTTTTTCGGGCGACTCCCGGATGCTGACGGATGCGGCGTCCCGGATGCTGAAGGATGCGACGTCCCGGATGCTGACGTCCCGGGTTGCTGACGCCCTTGCTTGACCCAGCGGCCCAGCGGCCTGGTGGGCTGTCAGCATGGTAGGACGGCCGAGGACAAGCCAGCTGCGGAGGTCCATCTTGTGCAATGCCGACGCCATTGCAGCTACATAGCTACAACAATAATGCATAAAACAGCCATGCAAGAGCAAAAATAAAGTTGCTGGTAACAGTAACGTATAAGCGCCAAGGAATCTATCTTAACAATACCGTATCGACAGTATCTATAACTCGTGCTGAACGATACTGACGCCTACATCGTGTCATTTCTAGGCTTGGATTGCTGCTTCATGAATCATGAGTAAGTGATATAACTTAATCTAGCTAGACACGAGCAGGTGGGCGGCAGCGGCGTGGCTGTCAGCTGCTTGATGCGTTACAGCGCAAAAATTTTTTTTTATCGTGGTGGCGTTGAATTCCGTGGCATCCCATACAAAGCTAATCGTGAGTGGTATTGCCTCTTTCAAGACCGTGAGTGCGTGCACAGAACCATTCAGTAGTCTGCTTCAGTGAAGGATGCGTTAAATAACGAGGACGTATGAAAACCCTGTCATGGTGGAAAACCCAGAAAATGTTAAATTTCGCAAATGGTCGAAGAGCTTTGCTACTGCTTTTCTATGGCTTTGCTGCAGCTCATTTAAGGCTTGATGGCTCTGTCATGGTGGACAACCCAGATGGTGTCAAATTTCGCAAATGGTCGAAGACCTTTGCTACTGCTTTTCTATGGCTTTGCTGCAGCTCATTTAAGGCTTGATGGCTCGGGCCCGCAACTCGACAGCTTTTCTCAAATTCCCGTTCCGGTGGCCAACCTACTTCCGGGGTTTCCCTGCAACTCTTTTAAACTTCCGCTCAGCCCATGCCATCCACTCGCTCGTGCTAGTAATATTTTCACAAGCGTTTCGCCACAGCTCGCCTGGGACCGGCGAACAATAGACGGCAGCAGCCACGTGACCCTGCGTTACCGGATGGATGTTGGTTCCCTAAGTAGGTCTCCAACTGCCCCTAGGGCGCCACCAAGTACCTAGTGTGTCATGTGATTGGGGAGGTTCTTTCCCTGTGTTGTGGGCCATTCAACGACTCGTGTGCTCGCAATGACACGAAACCACATTCTTGCAACGCCGCGGGGGCATCTATGAATACGACGGCTCGCGGTTCACTTGTTCTTGCCTGTGTTGTGTTGCACACGATGAATATGGTTTGAATACTGTTATTGTTGCTTCAGTTCCATGAAATGTTTGCCAAGTCTATATTCAGATTTATTCACTGTGTACAGAACATGCTTGATGCATCATCTGACTAACTCGTGACACACATGCTTCACGAAGTAACGAACCATATAAATCTGTCACAGGACGTTTCTGAACAGCATTGGTTTCGTATGTTATTCTAGCGGGGCCAGATTTTCATTTCTGCAGAGTATGGATATCGTATGCTGACATGTGTTTTAATTGCAACAGGCATAAGCACACAGCAGTAAAACATTCACCAGCTCTGAACACTGTAACTTCCCCAAACCAGTCCAATAGCAACACAAAACGCTACGCACCTCGGCGTCATCATAAAAAAAAAAAAAGTACACCGGCGCGTAGCCTGGGCCTCTCTGTCCGGCTTAAAACTTCGACGACGCGGCCCTCCAGGCCGCCCAGCTTGCCGCCTCCGGTTTTTCCGCAAAAGCTTGAACAAAGTGAGCTTACGTTCTCAAGTATGTTGCTAGCTGCGGGCTCACACCTCTTCTCGGACCCTACTTGCGCAGCACTCATACTAGGCGAGAGGCTTGTGGCGCCTCTCGCCGAGTGCGGGTGTTGCTCCATAAGCTCGACAAGCAGAGTGGTCTGCGCTGCCGAGACGCCCTTTGGAGGGGGCCGCCATTTTTTCCTGCTTTCAGTTTTCGCGGGACCACAGCAAATTAATACAAGCAACAAGTCGTACCTTTCATATATCGTTTCACCATGCCGTTAAAACAGCGTATAGTGGTGGCGATATACGACGCCTATAGAACGCCGCCTGTATATGAGCGGCGGGCCGCACGTCAGCACACAACGAATGCAGAGCTGCAATCTGTGTTTATTTCGCGCGTCTAACGCTACGCTGTGTTGGCGCTGCAATCGGGAGCGCGCTAAGGGCGCGCTCCCGATTCATTGGGTACATTAATTAATGTAACCGCCCCTACACAGCGTTTACACTTAATCTTTTGTTACATTATCAAAGCATAAGCACTGTTTTTCTGAAGCGTAATACACTTGACAAACAAACAAAAACAAATCATTGTTTTCTTCAGTTAAGTCCAGAGCAATAGTTGTTCAAAATGTAGGGGGAATTTGTCACTGCGCACTTCATCACCCACCATCCGGAGATATTTACGATCGTTCTTAAAAAGAAGTTTGCTTACCAGCTATCTCTGGCGATGTACTGCCTTCCAACCTTCATCGATTCTTGGTTATCCTGTGCGAATAAAAGGAAAAGTAAGCATCCCGCGACCACCGCAGATGTACAGCTGCGATTGTCCTGGCATTAAGCTGAAGTGGCTGATTTTGTTTACTCACCTTGCGCTATACTTTCACGGTTTCTGTGATGACAGCTTCCGAAATTCTTGGGTGGAAAGCACACCACGGAGGCCGAGACTCATCTAGTCGTGCAGCGTTACGGACAAAGGTATATTAAATGCGGGCCAACTGCGCTGATAGCGGCTTCTACGTAGCCGCCATCTTACGTGTACATCGAATCGAATCGTGTACATCCACATCGAATGTGGAATCGACGCGCGTATGGCTACGGCTCGAAAAATGTGAATACTTGCAATTTTCTATTATCTTAAGCTCCATAAAGGCAATTCTGTGGTGATTTCAATTGAGCCTGCATAGCTGGTTTGCGAAGCTGCGAGCCTTCTATATAGAAGTCGGAGTGCCACGGAGATAATAACGCAGAACAGTGGAAAATATCTTTATTAAAACATTCAGTCCAAATGGAACCGTCGAGTAAAAATAAAAGCAGTTATGGTTGGGCTTCTTGCCGCGTTAAAGTCGCGAAGACTGCATTCTATCTACTGCGGGCGGTGTTCGCGCACGACTTCGTCCAGGGTTTCCAGCACCACGTCGAAATTACGGAAGCCTGCGCGACGAATGCGCTCGATCGAGCAACAACTGCTGGTAGCGGCTGATGGAGGCCAGCTCGTTAGCTTGTTGCGCTTGGTCCACCAAGTTGAGGACCGCGGCGTCCAGACTGTCCACGTCCTCTTTTGGCTCCCTGATGTCCTCGAGCAGCACAATGATGTCCCCGCGCGTCGTTAGGGGCCACTGGCCGAGCATCTTTTACAGAATTTTAGCCGCGCCGGTGGTGGATCCCCGAACCATGCCACGAGACTCGCAAGCTTGCGGTTCTGTCATCCTTAAGCCAAAAAGTTCTGCGTGTTTACGTCTGCTGAGGGACGCTCAAATGAAATCGCCAGTTCTCGCAAGTGGAACGCTCTCGTCTCTCCGTCTGTCAAAATGGGTGCACGCATTATTACGCCTTCCGTCCAAAAAATCCTCCTGTATTACTCTTACAAGGCAACAATGAAACTTAAGCACTAAATCTCGAGGCAACACTGAGGCTGAGGCAACAATTAATGTACCCAATGAAACCGAACTTTTAAAACTCAAACAACAATAAATAAAATAAACTCGATTCATAAAACACACAACAGAATAAATGAAAAAAAAAATGAAATTGAAAAGCTGAAAATAGGATATAAATTACGTCCTCCTTTCTTGCTCCGGGTGCCCAGCTACGTCTAGTGCCAGGGAGCGCACCTCCTCCAGGATGCCCCGTCCTGAGTCGCTGCCGTCCTCTCTGCTGCGACAGCTCGATCCTTCGCAGCTCAAATCATCTCGCAGAAAAACCGGCTCCTCCAAACACCGACAGGCAGGAGCGTACTTGAGAGGCTTGGTTACAACGTCCAACTTCAAGCCCAGTCACGAAATATCGCGCACTATCAGAAGGTAACCCCGCTCCCACAAAACATGGACCCGAACCTCCACCCCGGCAGAAGTCAGGCAAGGGCTCAATAGATCGAAAAGAAATTCGGCTTTATGAATGCAGCGTGATTCACCGACGCCGCACTCTACACAGGCAATGATAAGAAAGCAGTAGCAGTGGTGACCGACTGCAGAGGAACAATAACCTTCAGCGTGTCGATATCCCCCAGCTGCATCACAGAAGCGGAGGAAGTCGCCATTGCACTCGCTATCCAAGAGGGAAGGAAGTAAATCCTCATGTATTACTCTTCATACAAGGCAACAACTCAAAACGCAAAATACAATAAATGAATAAAGGGAAATTGAAAAGGTGAAAATAAGCAATAAAAAATTTCTCCTTTCTTGCTGCCGCCCTCTCTGCCGTGACAGCGAGGCGGGTGGTGGATTGCTGGTTCCTTCGCAGCACCTGAAATGAATAATCGTTTAGAAACTGTTCGCATGAGTTGAGTACTCGCAACCAGCTCATGGATGGAAGCTGCTGTTAGGAATTGTAACGTGCACAATTCCCTCTCTGTTTAAGAGCCACTGGCCGGCCTGATGCCACCTTTGGCAGTGTCAAGCGTCGTGTACAAGTTATGCCGTCTTCGTTTAGCTGCTGGAACTACTCTTCCGTCATCTACCCAACTCTTGCCACCAAACAGCCCTTTTCAGGGCTAACCAACCTTTTCCCCGGCTGTTGATGGTGTGATGACAGGTTCGTTCGTTTAAGGTTTCAAACGGTTCTCTGAGGCGGAGCCTCCCAGAACCTAATTGAGGACAAAGCCGTTTGTTGTAGAACGCACACAAAACGTTTAATGTAAGTAGAACGAAAAGAAAACCATAAACGAAACACTCAAAGATAACATGAAACACAAAATGATATCAGGCAAGTTCGGGCAGGCTGCGGGTGTGTGTGTGGGTGCACTACAGTCTCGACGCGGCGAAGCGGACGCGAGACGACGAGAGAAGTGGCATTGGTCTCACCTATGGTCGGGGTGTCGAATCGTTGACCTGGCTACCAGAGCGTGGCAGCTCTGGCTTGGAGGGAGAAGACAGGTGGCTCGGCAGCACGGGCAGATAGCGGCGGCGTTCTGGCCGGGCAGCTGGTCGTGGAACTCGGGGCCCGTAGCCCGACAGCTCACGTTCTGCCCACGGTCGCAGACGCTCACCGGCCTGGGGCATCACGACGTCCAGGAATGCTTTAGATGGAGGCCCTGTTCGGCTGAAGTCTTGGTGGCTGGCCCGTCTTCTCAACCCCCGGTCCGGTGGCCGACCTTCTCCTGGTGCCGCTTCTGGAACTAACTCTCCCCTCTTCTGCCATCGCGGCTCGCTTTTCTGCCGCTCTTGCCGATTTGTCGTTTTTCCATTGGCAGCTCAAAGCTCTGTGTTTTTTAGCGATTGGATGCTTTTCCTTTTATTTTCTTCTCTTGCGCCGCGCGTTCACGCGCTGGCCGCTCTTCGACGTTGTCGTCTTTCAGCCAGTACGGAATTCGCCTCGGCGCGTGCACACCTTGTCGTCTGCTTCTTTGTCTACAACCACCGCACCGTGTCGCGCACTTCACACACCACAGTTGGCAAGATACCGAGCCTTCAATACTTTCTGATTACATCCCAAGTTGGTTTTCCATATTCATGGTTCAGTTATGATAACAAAGCATAAAGATTATTTGTCCTTTTCGTGACGTAAAGAACAGACCGGCCTCTGTTCTATTTTGGAACGCGTGCAAGGTTGCGCCCCTCATCAGTTACGTTGCCGCATGCGAACCACGATCATGAGAAAGTGGCTTTGTGGGTGCGGAGGCCCCGACTCGCTCTGTGTAGCATCCGTCGGCACGGTGGATGGCTGGCTGGTTGAGGAGCTACTGATATTCGTGATTATCCTGGACACGAAGAGTAATTTGCCGCCTCGCGTCGAGTAGAGCAGCTCTGTCGTCTAGCTCTGTCATGCCTGTGGGCATGGAGCGCACCTTCTCCAGGATGCTCCCTGCGTACGAGTGCCCCCTCCTTTATGTGGGGGAGTGAGCAGTGTGTGCTCGAGGGCACTTCTCCGAATGTGGTACTAAGTGGTTCATTTGGAAAAGGAAAGGTTGGCGCCGGGGGATTAAGCGCACCCTCGCCCTCAAGGCGGACTTTCGGCGACTCTCGACGCTCCGATGGGAGGATGGTGGGACCGCAGCTTCGACAAAGGGGTTTTAAGAGATCTTTGGGGGTCGGGGGGGAGGGGGGGCAATCGAGAGTGCTCTCCGATCTGCCCTGAGATGTAGCCAGCGCTTCGATCTAGTATGCTTCGATGTAGTCATGTTAGACTGAGGAGACATAGCGTTCTCCTACTTCTCATGTATATAATGTAAATAAACCCAGTGCTCTTAATTCTTGATGAGAACCTGTTCCTCCCTTCAACGTCTTCAGCGTCAGCGTGGATGAGTCGGACGACGGCATGGGCCAGCTACCACTTTGATGTGCCAGACTCCAACTCTTACAACTGCTGGCGAGGCCACGACCCCAACTCCTACAACTGGTAACAGCGGCGGCGTAGGCTAGTGAGCGACCAGCAGTTTGACGTCGAACTAGGCGAGGCCACGACTCCGAGCTCCAACACCGACTGCAGAGAAACAATAACCTCCAGCGTGTAGATATCCTCCAGCTACATAACGGAAGCGGAGGAAGTCGCCATCGCATTCGCTATCCAAGAGGGAAGGAAATCAAGGGAACCGCTGACAATCCCAACAGATTCGCAAACAGCATGCAGGAAATTCTAAAGAGGAAGGGTGTGCATAACGCACACCGAATTCTCACCAAACTCAACGGAGAATGCTAAAGAGAATTTATCTAAACGATTAGATGGGTACCGGGACACGAAAGGATCACAGGGAATCTGCATGCAGATAGAGCGGCCTGAGGATACGCTCACTACCTAACGCCCAAATATCTCCCGATTACTCGACAATGTTAAACTACTATATAGGGAATCTTAGGCTCTACCCAACACGCCACACAAAACTAAAGACTGAAGAGGCCACCGATCTGCGTAGGCTACAGACAGGCACCCTCGTCAGCTTACAAACTATACAAGATACACCCCTCTTTACAATAAAGTTTATTCACTCACTCGCGTCGGCACCACCTGAACATCGATTATCACTCTGGCCATTTTTTTGATACCCCTGTTAAGCATCCTTGTTCCCAATGGAGGAGTTTAATGGGGCTCTTGAAGAACATTCCATCCTTCTCTTGGAGCCTTTTCACAAGAAACTTTATAATGCATTCACCGCGCTGTATGCGAGGATGGTGTGTTCAGTGGCACTGTTGCCAGATGTAGCGCAGAGATACTGTTGCATCAAAACCACTTCTGCATTTAATGGAAACACTGCTGCCCCTCTTGAGACGTGTCAAGATGGGGATGTCTACGATGTTAAACTTGACCAAGTTAATGAATTGTGTTCCTTTTAAAAAGAGGTTCCTTCACCCAGCCATGTTTGAGCCTTTGGCATTCACTCACGTTTTGAGTGGCATAACATGTGCAATTTCGGATCATGTCAGCGACGAAGACCTTGTGTCTAGAAAAAATTGTGGAACAAAGCTATCCATTTTCATAACTAAAAAAAAAAAATGGATTGTTTCTATAAGTTAAGGTATAAGCCATGCGTGGGTAGCAGCGCGGAATACGAGATTTCTGAGTTTTCCCAAGCTTCGCGGACTCTCTCTCAGGATAAATTCATAATTCACAGCAGGTGCTCTTCGATTTTTGTTTTACTATGCTGCTCGAGTTCACTGTATTTAAAATCTGAGCTATTGCGACAGTTTACCTTTACTGCCGTTCCAGTTGGGTATGAACTGTGCAGGGCGTAATTATATCGGTCGCTGAAGTGCGCGGTGATGAACCCTAGCCCCTTCTGTTACGTCGGCGCGGCCGCCATGGATGCCGACGTCGGGCATGCGCAAGAAGGCAGGGAGATGCCAGGACGGTTTCTGCACGGAAGTTGAAGACACAAGCTGGTACCGAGGCGAGGCACTCTTCAGACAGTTTGCGCTTATAATAGCCACGATGTGCTACGACAGCGCCTTTGAGGACGGATACTTTGCTTTCGAAACCGAAACCGCTTTATAACATCATCCCCCTCTTTTTTGATACAGTGCAGGGAAAAGGAAACAACATAATACAGTCCTGCATTACACTGCAAAGTGCAGTGCATATCAATAAACCTACGAACACATTATCCCATTCTTGTGAAAATACACATGGTCATAAACACTATATACATTTTATATTATAGTATGTCAATGGATAAAATCGGAGGCGCGGTCTCTTCCGGCGCCTTTTTGAACGCCGAGGCAACTGAGGCATAGAAAGGGCGGGCTCAGGCCCCTCGATAGGGTTTACAAGGGAGCTTGTATACACCATGCATGGCTGGTGGCGAAGGACGAGATTCAAAGGAGTCTGAAGACTCGCTGAGGCGCCTCAGAATCAGCTAGGAGGGCATACTCCTTTTTAATATAACATGGGAGCACGAAGGCTCAGATACATTTCCGTTATTGAAAAAAAAAAAAAAAAAAAAACTCATGGGGACTGGGCACATCGGTCGTTCGTTGGGACATTCATCGCCTGTATCGAATTATCTTCACTTAGCGCCTATCTGGTGAATGAATCAAAGGCTATGTTTCGGCTGGGCACCACAGATGCCAGCAAAGAATGTTGGGATTAAATCAAGCGCTTAGCAGTCGATGCTGCGAGCGGTAAATTTTGACCGGAGACGTCAGTCGGAGTATGAGCACGTACCTTATCACCTTGCCTTCCGGCTAAAGACGATTTTACTGCTTATATGGAAATAGCTACCAGGGTAGGAATTTCATAAGGGACTGAGAGCTTTGCTGTAAGAAAGGAGCATTGGGAGGTGACTGGATGTTCTGATTTCCACTGTCATTTTCCCTGCGCGCACAAGGACCAATTTGGAAGTGTGCAAAGTATTAACATCACTAAACTAGCCATATTTATTGTATGTGCTACATTACCAAAACAGATTGCATCGTCTGAAACCTTTTTTTTTTGTACACAAGAATCTTTATGTCCGTCCTTGATTCCAGTGACGTACCCTGTGCCGTAACGGAAGACCCACCCTGTGAGGGTACATTCGAGTGCATTTCTGTAAAAGTGGAGCCGACCCCCCCTGTCGCGATAGAAACGGCGGTTTTTAAGGATCCTGTACTGGAAAGCGGTGGTGTCCGTGCTTTACTGTGCTGTATACACAGGGCCACGTTTTGACAGAGGGGACTGGGATTCTGATGGCAATATGTGTTCCGGTCCTGAACTTATCGCGAAGGTGTTCACACATATGAGATCGGGGCTTGTTGACATAATGTATTTATTCGTAGACCTGACGGAAAATGGTTGTCCATCAACAACTGGCCCACTGATTTCGTCTCCTTGCTCAGCGGGTGATAAGAGTGGAGTGACTTGGATGGTGCGACATGTCTGAGCTCGAGAATTAACTGCGACAGTAAACAAACAGGCCAATGCAACGAGCGCTAGTATCGGGCTTCGAAACATCGCTCAATCAGAAGCTCCTGAGAATTCTGCCAACGCAGCTACAATTGCCGAGTTCTATTGCAGCAAAGAAGGCACAACAACCTCGAGACACATTCGCGAAGAAGCTGATACAGTGGGCGCTATCGATCGCCAGCACTGGTCAGCTCGCCCCAAAAGGGCTGTCAGTCTTCGCTGATGTTCATCTAATGATGGCAGCGGTATTGCTGCAGCTGATAAATGCGCTTCGTCGCAAGGGTGCTCAGAAGACTGCTATGCGATTTTAGGTACTGAACGCGCTTCCCCCGAGCAGTGGAAGAGAGGAGGTGATGTGCAGGGTGCCTCTGGCATCGTTCCAGCTCAGCACAGATGGCCGGCCAGACCTGGACGTCTTGTTGCCCCCGAAGAATATTCATCGCGAATGCGTCCTGCAGATGAGTGCGTCCTTCAGAATGCGTCCTGCAGTTGTTCACACTGCGCCTCAGCGGTGTGAAGATTCATGTCCCCTGTACCAGAGGGTGTCTTCCAGGCGAAGTGGGTCCTGCGATGATGGCAGGCTTGTCTATTCTGTAGAGCGTGACAACTGCAATGTGCAGTGCTGGGATGTAACACGCAAAAACGTTGCCCCTCAACCGAATAAGTGTGCTGGTGTCGAAATTAATACTTCCGTCCAAAATCCTCCTTTCCTTTCAAGGAATGTTTATCGATAAAAACACGTCTGGCACTAGACCTGAGAGCCCCCTTTCATCTCAAATAAGGGGCTCGTAAATGGCGGTAGCGAGATTGTTTTGTCCGAAAACCCTTCTGCTCAGAAGAGGTTGTCGGAGCACGGCGACATGCTCGGGGATAGCCGAACATTCTGCGCAAGCAAAGTCATTCATTAGATTGCACTTCCGAACCGAGTCTGTGTGCTGCTGACAGCGTTTACTTCTTTCGGAAGGAGTTTCGCCACTGACGAACGACTTGATGCGTCGTGGAGGCGGTCTGTGTGTGTTGACGTGCGCGTTACTGCCGACATAAACGCCCCGTTTCGGCAAAGACAGTGCGGTGATGGTCAACAAGCTTGGTTCCTCCAAAGACAACACCCATACAGGGTGTTCGCGTTGAGAGCCAAAACTGTCTGCACGAGCCTAGGGCCTTCCTATTCCCTATACCTTTCCACTTCAACAAAGATTGGCTCTGGCTCTTGATGACATTATTTTTGTACCTGCAGGGGGTCTGAGGAGTGTCCTGCAGCACGGAAAAAATCGGCAGACTCGCTCAACTCGAAAAATTTCTTACCCAGCAGATGTGGCGCACATCCAGGTTGGTTGTTGCTTTGGAGCACTTGCCTTCTTTGCGAAGGCCGTCTGCGCTTTAAAAAATGCGTGTTGCGCCAACAGTTTTCTCTGAGATTGGCCCGCCTGTGTAGTTAACCTGTCTGTTGCTTCTGAGAAACTTCATCTACGCAGAAAGAACAGCGCCGATGGCATGGTTGTCTCACTGCGTGAATAGACGCAGTCTGTAAGTAATGACGCCCAACCTTCCCAGCTCAGGCAGTCCGACGACATTCCATCTTCGGAAAGTCGATATAATTGTAGCAGGGTGGTTGAGGCTACAGATGCCTAGAGGTTTCCATCTTTTTTGATGCATTACAATGCCGATGGAGCGCTTGTGTCTGGACGCGTTTCTTCACCTCGAAAGGGGCCTGATATTTCCGAGAGCATTTTCGTGCAAACGCGGTGCATGCGTGAGGAAACTATGCCTCTCGCGCAAACCGTGAGTCTGCCTTCTGAGCAGATGCATGCGGATGACGACTCGCTTGTCTTGTCAGTAAACTTCCCTGCTCGATTTGGTAGGTGGGCTGGTTTATCCAAGTGTACGAACATCGCACGCAAGCTAAGGCGCATCGGTAGAATGACAATTGGGCGCTTCTCATATGTATGGTATGTGGATTATCCCTCTTATGTCGAGTCTAAGGCGCCTACTTCTTTGCCCAGACCGGCTGCAGATGATGCACTTGTGCAGCAAAGCATTTCTTCCCAGTCTAGGGCGCCTGCTGGCGATGAGACAGGTGCAGTGTCCAGTGGTGTCGCTTCTTTTGAAAACCCGCCTTGAGATGACGAAGTAATCGTCGTGTCCCAAGGAGCCCAAGGTGTCCCAAGGTGGAGGAGCCCTGCAGCTGACGATGCCGTTGTGATTAGGATTATGAATGAATTATTATGAATGAAGGATTATGAATGTTAGGATTCGGGTAGCGGGGGAGAGAGCGGGCAAGCGATACGTCGGAGACCGCGGCCTCCTCTGAACGCGGATGGTCATATTACAACGCCCCTGCAGGTGAAGGGACGAACTTAGGTTGTGACCGCGACAGCTTCTTTACATGCTGCGGCGGTGCCGAGAAGGCAGCGTGGCGATTACGAGTGAGCGAACGAAATAAGAGCATTTTGCTTCCACCCGTACGTCGAATTCAACGCTTTCATTTGCGTGATACATCTACAAACAACGTCGGAAGGGTATGCTGCACTCATAATTTCTTCTCTAACGGTGGAAACATAATCGCGGGCGTTAAGATCACTGCCGCGGAGCAAACTGCTTCGTTTGAAATACTGTTCCACGCTTTCAATTCTGCGAAATCCTCAAAATAAAAAGCGCTGCTGGCTTTGCACTGCCATTGCTCCCGTAGGCCGGCGTTGCGCGTGGCAGAATTTGGGAGAGCGCCTGCAACAAGTCGCAACGTGTTTACGTGCGCGGCCGCTACTCGCGGCGCTGGTTGTTCTAGCGCTGCAGCGCCACCCATACCAGCTCTCGAGCCCCATGACACAGCTGTCACAGCTAGGGACAAGATCTCGTGACTCAGTCGCAAAACATCCCAAATTAGGGTCCACGCACCATTGAAACTGAAGCTCGTTTTTAAAACTAAATAATACCCTGTCGACTTAACCACAGTGTAGTTGAGCGCGAATGTTGTATTTTGTCCATATATATATTCACTTTGTCCTACATAACTAAAGTAATGACAGAAGTAATGAAACCTTTCTCTGGATACTCGAGTAGTGTTTTGGCTACTCTCGGCGAGCTGAAACACTAAAACTCAAAGTGAGGCGACAATTAATGCACCCAATGAAACCGAACTTCCTAAAGCTCAAACAACAATAAATAAATAAATAAACTCGATTCATAAAACAAAACACAATAAATGAGTAAGGTGAAATTGAAAAGGTGAAAATAAGCAATAAAAAAATTCTCCTTTCTTGCTCCGAGTGCACAGCTACGTCTAATGCCAGGGGGGCGTACTTCTGCAGGATGCCCTCCTGAGCCGCTGTGACAGCGAGGCGGGTGGTGGATTGCTCGATCCTCCGCAGCAGCTGAAATGAATAATCGTGGAGGAACTGTTCGCATGAGTTGCTGATTACTCGCAACCAGCAACATGGATGGAAGAGCCACTGGCCTGATGGCATCCTTTGGCAGTGTCAAGCGTCGTGTACAAAGCTATGCCCTCTTCCTTTAGCTGCTCGAACTACTCTTCCGTCATCTACTCAAATACATCTCTTGCAATCGAACGGCCCTTTTCAGGGCTAACCAACCTTTTGCCCGGCTCTTCATAGTTCGCAAGATACCGAGCCCTCAATACTTTGATTTACATGCCAAGTTGGTTTTCCATATTCATGGTTCAGTTACGATAACAAAGCATAAAGAATATTTGTCCTTCGTGTAAAATGGCACCAAAGCATCTACGAACCTGGAGGATCTCGTCGCACTGTTCGAGGCGGCGGGCGCACTGCGACGAACGTAAATTGTTCGTCGACCGGCGACGGCTGTGGCAGCCGTCGCCGGTGGACAACGGTGAAGCCCGGCCCCAGCACGCTGGATCTTGAAGCCAGCTGGGGATGCTGCTCTAAAAAGCGATCACCGTCTCCCGCGGGCCCTCGGAAACGCGCGGTCCCTTTACGGCTGCACAAGCTGCCACGTTTTTCGCCATGGCTCCCACACGCAACGGCTCGACTGAACCAACCGATTCAACTGGCTATTGCGGCGCGCCGGGCCTGGTCCAGGGTCGCCAATTGGCTTCCCAAGTCCAGTTCGGAGAGTCGCGCCTCCCACGACCAATTGCTGAGTGTTTCGTTAAGTAGCGGCGAGACGGCGTCTGCCGGGCGCTGCGGGCATTGGTAAGTGATGTGTTCTAGTGTCGGGGTGGAGTCGCACGGAAGGAGCGGCCAAGTGATCGTATGAAGCACGTCCGCAGGGCGTATTCGACACATCTGTGACATCATGTCCTGGTAGTGGAACTCGCATTGGATATTCATAGGACGTCATTATTATCACCGGGCAGCACTACTTCTTTCTTATCAAGGAAACGGAGCTTCTTACCGGGTTTCCGGCCTTTCAATACATTCGTTTAAATAATTAGCCTAATGCTCTCGAAGATGTGGCGGAGCAGCTATTGCAGTCGCATGTGTTCGTCTCTGTATAGGACGTCGGTGGGCCGCCAGATCCACTGAGCATTCGGGCGTCGTGTGATGTCCTTGGGCGCTCTTCATGGTAAACTAATTCGGCGGTAGTGGGTCATGATAAGAGTAATGGCTGGGCCGGGAATCCTGTAGAAGTGCTGTTGTGGTGGTGTCTTTCGGAGGGCTAGTGCGACTGTTAGCTCTCCGACGAAGTACATCTCGCAGATACAGTGGTCCTCAGGCTATTCGATGGAGTGGCCTGCAACTTTATTGTAATATTTGTCTAGTTATGGGAGTGAGGCACGGGTAGACGAAACACATTTTATATATAGTGTGCAAAACAACCAGCAGAAAGACTTTGTTCATCAACGACAAACTTGCCGGTTTCCAGTTGGGCCCAGGATCCGTTTAATAATGACACGGCAGACGGGAGCTTGCTACACGAAACACAGACTTTAAACAGACACGCTACAGGATACAGACGATTTACATACACATGTACGTGGCCTACAGTTCGGAAGTTGTCCTTCCATATAAAACACGTGCCTAGTACTCATGCTTCAACACTCGCCCGTGTGCATCGTCGTTGCGGTGCCCGTGACGGTGGTTGTGACGGTGGAGCGTTGTTGTGGCTACGTCGCTGCTGTCGCACCGCACCTTGTCGCACCACGGCGCTCCTTGTCACGACGTGGAAACAGGAGAAACAGCAGGCCGGTGGAGCACCAGGCCACTGCTGTACTGGCCAGTAATGCCTGACCTGCAACGCCTCGGCTGCTAAAACGGCACGCTCGGTCGGCGGACAGGTAGCTCAGGCGCCCCGGTGGCCAGCAGGAAGCACTGCACCAGGCCGCTATCACAGCAGGTCGCTGGTACACAGGAGAGCAGAGCCACGAGCGGGATCCACGACCAGGTCCGCACGGTAGCAGGACGCCCGGTCGCCAGTCCTCGGGCTCGCTCAGCAGGCTGGTAGCTCAGGCGTCCCGGTCCAAGCAAGAAGCACTGCACCAGGCCGCTATCACAGCAGGCCGCTGGCGCGCAGGAAAGCCCAGCCACGAACTGGATCCCCGACCAGGTCCGCACGGTAGCAGGATACCCGGTCACCGGTACCCGAGCCTGGAGCCGCCGTTTTGCGAGCTTGCGTTCGAGGCTGCCGCTCGCTCTCACGCTCTCGTGTCACTTCTTCGTTCGTGGCACGTGTCGTCATCTTCCATTACCATCATCACCAATCCTCTTCTTGTAGCCACAACACAATCATCATTCGAAGCAGGTCTTCTTGCCACCGCACGCCACTATACACATCATCACAATCATGTTCATTCTGGCCCCTATGGCATTCCAAGCAGCAGATAAAGCTTCTAGCTTACAAGACTTTTATCAGGCCACACTACGTGAATATGCCTCGGTTGTATAGGATGCTTATGCTAAGACGAATGTCGAGAACCTCGAAAATATCCTTAAACAATCAGGCAGATTTGTATATAGGTCGTACAGTTAGTACACTTCGGGAACCGCTCTTGTACAAAAAGCTAAATTAGATCCTTTACAGTTACGATGCTTTCGTGAACTCAAGTACATGTATCTTCTGTACCTTAATAAACAAGATCCTATATAATGAAACCGTTATTCGGTAGATTACGCACGGGAATCATTCCAAAAGAGCGAAAGAAGATACTTGTAAAACCTATTCTCGAGAATTCTTTGTTTCATAGAACAGTCGGTGAATGGAACGCACTTGCTGATACTGCAGAATGCCCGACTGTGAAGTGTCTTTTACGGAAATTCAAGCGCAGTTTTTAATCTCTTCGCGTGTGTGGTGTTAAGCATTTTTTGTGCGTGTTTTTTTAAAATGCAGATTGGCCGACTCTCGAGATTTTATATCAAATTGTGAACTGCAGTTTTTAACCTGTTCACTTGTTGGGGCTCCTATTGTTGGTCTCTTCCGACACCTTGTTTGAACGCCGAGGCAAATGCGCGGCATAGGAAGAGCGGGCTCAGGGCCCTCGATAGGGTTTTTACAATGGAGCTTGTATGCTCAGTGACACGCCCACCAGGCATGGCTTGGGGCGAAGGACGAGATTCATAGTAGTCTGAAGACTCACTGAGGCGCCTCAGAATCAGCTGGGAGGGCACACTCCTTTCTAATAGCACGGGAGCACGAAGGCTCAGATATATGTCCATTATTGAAAGGCAAAGAAACTCGTGGGAACTGAGCACACCTATCGTTTGTTGTGACATCAGGTGAACCAAAGACTACACAAAGAGGCGTGTTGGCTGCGTATCTCCCGCGACGCGCCGGAGATAACGTGAGGTATGTTGGCAGCGTATGCGCCGTGCAACGCTGGCGTACGAATTGGTATGCCCACACAAATAAGTTCTCACGATCCCCGGCATCAACGCCCGCTACAAGCCCCCCCCCCCCTCCCCCCCCATTGTTCCACCATTCCATTGCTCGGTCGGTGGTAAGCCGTGGTACAGTGGAGCCGCGTTCCCAGAAGCCTTGCCAGCGCACAGAGTAGGTTGCTCTGGAATTGTCGGCAGCGGTCAGTCGTTATGCGCAGTGGGCAGCCATAGCCTGAAACCCATGTGGCCACAAACGCCTGTGCCACGGTCCCGGCTGCGATGTCCAGAATCGGGGTTGCCTCAGGCCACCGTGAGTAGCGGTCGACACATGTGAGCAGGTATCTGTAACCCTGGGAAGGAGGAAGAGATCCTACCAAGTCCAAGTGAACGTGGTTGAAACGACACTGTGGTGGCCGAAATGCTTGGAGTGCTGTGCTCGTGTGACGAGTCACCTTGACTGCTTGACATGTTCAGCACGTCTTCGCCCAGCGACGAACATCGGTGTTAATTCCTGGCCGCACAAAGCGGTCCGTGACGAGCCTCTGCGTCGCGCGGATTCCTGGGTGGCTGAGGTCGTGAAGACTAACACTGTAAGCCGAAACTGGACGGGGACGAAGGGTCTTGAGCTTTCTGCGATGTGTCGCATGGGACCATAGTCGTTGTATGGTAGTGGGATCTCTGTGAGCACAAGTGACAGTGGATTCTGCCGCATCTCGGTTAGCTCTGGGTCTTCCCGCTGAGCGGCGGCTAATGCCTCAAAGTCGACGGACGCAGAAACGGTGTCGATACGCGAGAGTGCGTCGGCTGCTTGATTTTCGGTCCCCGCTATGTAGCGGATGTCCGTGGAAAATTCAGAAATGAAAGAAAGTTGGCGCAGTTGCCATAGCCACTTTTGCATAGCCACTTTTATGCATACCATAAAATGCAGTTGCACTGCATTTTATGGTATGCATAAAAGTGGCTATGGCCATGTTATGGCTTATTGGGCTAGTTCAATAAATAAATACGAGAGCTTCTTTAACAGCTTGAGGATCAACTTACAACACGGCCGTCTAATGCACAACGGGGTACTCGCCCATTTTCCTTGTGTATGGTCGTCAACCGATCACTGTCCTCGACGTCTCATTCTTTGGCGTCCCCGTGCCCTCGTCCACATCAATGTGTGAGCAATTTGTTTCGCGAATTGTCCAGTGTCGCTAACACGCCCGCCTCAACACCGACGCCAGTCAACAAGACCGCAAAACTCGCTATGATGCATCCCACCGTGTCGTTTCCTTCCAGCCTGGAGACGAAGTGTTGCTGTGGACTCATGCTCCTCATTGACCTTCGCCTCAGTCGACTGCCACTACAGGAAATCAATTAATTACAAGTCTTATATGTGAAAGTCTTCCTGCCATAATGCTATATTTGCGCTACATTAAGACACCAAAAATATATTTCTGGCCCATCAAAATTGTGCCGTCCGCTTTCATTAAGTTACATCTTACAGGCTACCTGGTTCCTTGAGCTGGGCTTTTTTCTTTTAGTCGCATAGTGCCGACATATAGCCAGTTAATATATCCTTACATGTACATTTTATGCTTCTGATAGATACAATAATACAGAGGTCTAAATGCAAGAAAATGCATCTGTGCCCTTACATACCTGCCGGTTTTGCTCGAGCAGCAGCTGATGGTATCTCGGCTCCTCATTGACCTTCGCCTCAGTCGACTGCCACTACAGGAAATCAAGTAATTACAAGTCTTATATGTGAAAGTCTTATCTGTACTTGTCTTATCTGTTATGTGTACAAGTTAGCCTTCCACGCACTACCACAATCTTGAGATGTTCTTAATATCGCTCACTGGGAAAGGCCATGTAAAAGACGTTATATTGCATTGCATGAAGAAAGAGAGCGATAGACGAATAAGAGAAGACAAGTCACCTCTTTGTGTCCATAATCATAGTTCTGACTGTCGACAAGTCGTGGCCCTTCTGTATGCGACTGGGATCTCTCGCGAAGCCTGTGGGTCACTGACCACTTGCCTGGTTGCATTTGCCTGACAGAGATGTTTATTCGCTGGACGCAAAAACGCTCGTTTTGAACAAATACCTCGGATTGCGCCCCTGGCTAGCACACACTCTTCTTGCACACGTTGCCATGGCTGCTCGCGCGAACCGCTGAGCGGCGTTGGTAGCGGCGCATCATTTGCACCGCCGCCGTCGTGTTGCAGTTGGCTGCTGTCGCTTTTGTGATGACAGGTTCTTTTGTCTAATATTTTCTGGCGGTTCTCTGAGGCGAAGCCTCCCAGAACCCAATCGAGGACAAAGCCGTTTGTTGAAAAACACACAAACTTTTAATAAAACTAAAAGGAAAAGAAAACCATAAACCAAACACACAAAGATAACATGAAAACAGGTAGCTGGAACGCTAATGATATGAGGCAAGTTCGGGCAGGCTGCGGGTGTGAGTATGCACTACAGTCTCGACGCGAAGCAGCGGAGACGAGACGACGAGATAAGCAGTGTTCGTCTCACCAAAAGTCGTTGTCGGAACGTCGTACAGGCTGCCAGAGCGTGGGAGCTCTGGCTCGGTGGGAGTAGACGGCTCGGTAGCACGGATTGACGGCGGCGGCGTCCTGGCCGGGCAGCTGGTCGTGGCACTCGGGCTCGTAGCCCGACAGCTCACGTTCTTTCTGCCCACGGGCGCAGACGCTCACCGGCCTCGGGCAGCAGCAGTTGATTATCGGGCAGAGTGACGATGCCCGGGAAGGCAGGCGGCTTGGCAGCAGGGGTTGACGGCGGCGGCGTTCTGGCCGGGCAGCTGGTCGTGGATCTCGGGCCCGTAGCCCGACAGCTCTCGTTCTGCCCACGGGTGCAGACGCTTGCCGGCCTCGGGCAGCAGTTCTCGAACGGATGGAGTGGCGGCGCCCAGGAATGGGTTGGCAGGAGGCCCCGGCCGGGTGAAGTCCTGGTGGCTCGGGTCCGGAACCCGACGGGCGTCTTCAACTCCCGATCCGGTGGCCGACTTTGTCCTGGTGCCGCTTCTGGAACTCCTCCCCCTTACTGCCAGCGCGGCTCCTTTTTCTGCTGCTCTGGTCGATTCGTCGACTTCTCATTGGCTGCTCGAGGCTCCGTGTTCCTTTGCGATTGGATTGGCTTTCTTTAGTTTTTCTTGTGCCGCGTGTTCAGGCGCCGGACGGTCTTCGGCGTCGTCGTTTTCGGCGCGGCGCGGTAGAGCGGCGCGCGCTGTCCTTGTCGTCTGCTTCTTGTTTGAATGCACCGCACGTTGTCGCACACCACAAATATCACCGTCGCGCACCACACATCACACTTTGAGTGGTGCCAAGAGTCGAGGAACGCCCGAAGTGGGCTCAGTCGCACTCTCACAGGTTTTGGTTGTCGTGCGGCGTTTCGAAGCGAGGACTCGACATGGTGAAGTGATTGTCGCCTTTTGATGAGACGCCGGCGCCGACTTCCGGAAGACGTCGCCGAACCGAAACCGACCGGAGCCGCTATACCTTCGTTGGCGCAATTCCGGCGTCGCCGTCCGAGGTGTCCGTGGACGAAGACCGCGTGAAAGATCACTGTTGTATCGGCGTGGCGGCCATGGATGCTACGCCGGGCACGCGGGAAATGCTGGGGCACGCCGGCACGGTGGCCGAGCAACTCAAGCGGACGCAGATGGCTACCGAGGTGAACTCTTTTATTGGCATAGGCAGCTTCTTATATAGTAGGGCGCACCTACAAGCAGCGCCCCCTGGGTGTGGAATATGTAGGTTTCTAAACTGAAACCTGCCACACAACATCATACCCCCTCTTTTAAGTAAGGCGGCGCTTGTCACATCATTATACAGTATCCAGTGTATGCAGTAATACATAGCCGCCAGCACAGCATATGCACGGAGATGGATCCGTGTGCAACATTACACAGCATCTCTCTCCCCCCTGTGACACTTGCACTTGCAGAATAGGCACTCGGCAATTTTTCAAGATGGCAAAACAATACATACAATACAACAGATACAAATACAAATATACCAAAAATCAATGAAGCCCTTTCACAGTAATAATAAGGCAATAAGGCATAATGGGGGCAAGTACACACCCAATGAACCTAAAGAATTTGTTTCATGGTCCTAATAAAATTGTAAAAAGAACACTCGAAGAATACACTGCAGGCGCGGATCCAGGGGGGATGTCCGGATGTCCTGACTCCCCCCTCAGATTTCTGCATCACCCCTCGCTGACAGAGTGATGGCCCTGTCGCAAAAAAAAAAAAAAAAATACGGCCACCAGCTCTCTGCACAAGTATTTTTCGCGAGTAGCTGTGGTAGCGGCCATGCAGAGGCAAAGCGAGCTCGCTCACAAGCTTAGCTGTTTTCCGATAGGGGTGTGGTGTCGCGATGTTGTAGTTATTTTTTCTGATGAACACCTTGGACCTCCTGGCGCCGGCCGTGCCTTACTCGTCCCGTCGGCGGCGTCGAGCGAACGAGGGGACGTCCATTTTGTCAAGCAAGCCGATGTCCACGCGAGCGGCTGAACTTATTTGCCCCCTCGTGGTGTCATTGGTTTCCCCTTACCGTTATCTGGAAAAGCCAGGGGTGCCGCGTAGTGCGTTCACGCCGGAGAAAAAAAGAGAACAAATCAGAGAGACGTCGAAAGCAGCAACGTGAATACGGACACCGTGAACACAGATAGCGAACGTGGAGAATGCGTCGAAGGACCATGAGTGCGAGGAGGGACGTCACCGTCTGCAGTTGCTCACGCCGGGTCAACTTCAGGAGGAATAAAGCCCCTGGACTTTAAGGAGGAACTTCTTGCCGCGCCTCCTCTCGGCGGCAACGTGCAACACATGAGCACGCGCCCGGCTCTGAGCCCACTACAAAATATTTTAGCCGGACCAAGCAGAGCCGCACAGGGCCGGACCTAGCTGAGACGACGCTGTCTTACTTTGAATTTTATGTTGCCTCTTTTCAGATTACCCCAGTGTACAATGTAATCTCGATCAACTTTTAAACAGTAAATAGATAAACTTAATATGGCCCCTTGTCCTTCGAAGTTCGTCTGTCTGCCCTTCAATGCCGCGTAGTGACTGCGCGGAATTTGGCAATACATTGCCACAGAAAAAGATATCATGTTTAAGGCGAAAGCCTTAAATTTCTATGTTTCAAGGTCGCTGTAAGGTACAGAGAAGGTGAGCGAGCTTGCCTCGCGCCTGCCTCGCGCTCGTGCCACACTACTCGCGCGGTTGGCGTTTCTGACGCCCCTCATCAGGCCAGCACTCCCATACTGCCCCTCGCGCTGAGGGAAAGAGCAACAGCGGCGCTGGGAAGGAGGATGGAAATGTCAGCGTTGGTGCGGGAGGGCCCTGACGGAAAGGACAACGGCAGCGCTGGGGAGGAGGAGGAGGGAAATGTTAGCAGCAGCGCTGTAGGGGCGTTGAGGGCAAGCGCGATGTCGGCGCTGGGGAGGAGGACGAAAATGTTAGCGGCAGCGCCCGTAGAACGTTCTGGAAACAGCGGCAGCACGCTCGCAGCGCGCTCTCGCGCCTCGTATACGTCGCCGCGTCGGCTCAGAGCTTCATTCCACATCGCCATGAGTACAACTAGGCCTTCGCCTTCACATTCTTAGAAAGTTCTAAGCATCCCCCGTAATTTTTTCTCTTTTGTCCAAGCATTCGTTTCAAGACGCTGAAGGCAGCAAATGTACAAAAAAAGTATACGCTCTTTGTTTTACAGGTTTTCTTTTGCCTAAAGTCAGTCCCAGTGAATGTATACAGCACCGAAAATACAAGTTGCCGTTCTCCATTTTGAATTTCACTTGTCTTCTGTCGTAGTGATTGGGAGGCCGCTGTGTCGTGTGCTAAGCAGCTTTACTCGTCATCCACTTTCACAGAGTGGAAGTGGATGACGAAATTTGACAGAATGGCTCATGATTTTTTTTTTTGCTTCACGCGAGTTCTAGCCTGTTTTACACCAAGAACTTCATACCATGTTGTTACGCAATCTGTATGTGACATATAAATTGTCTCGTGTGTTTCTACAAAAATCAAAGAACTACCCAGCCCGTACCTGAAATGTATGACGAGCCTTTGTCAAACATAAACAAAGTGAGTTCCACTCGTCACCTCTCGCTGTTGCCCGGCTTGGATTGTCAGGGAGCAAACAGTGCACAAAGGCAGCAGTAAGTTTTTCATACGTTGTTTTATTCCCGTGTTGCTTTCATTATTCGTGATTAACCGTAATAGAATATTAGACTGCTAAGCTTTACACTGTTTATTTTGAAGAGTTGAGCGTTGCGTCAGACTTAATCAAAGAACTGAATCTCCCCCCCCACTCTTTTTATAACTCATCTGTTCTTCGGGAGGAGTACGCAGCTTTCAGTTTCACAATTAATAAGGTGGTTCCGCGACCAACCTGCTAAATGAAAAAGGTATCTCGGTGAAGTGTTCATATATAAGTAATAACAACTAAGGACTAAACTAAGAACTACGCATAACTTTTATAACTGTAACGCTCATTGTGATCACAGTTACACGTTGACAATATCCAGTACAAGCACAGTGCCGTTCGTACGATACAAGTTTTACATTATAACTTCGCACTGTTTTATTGTCCTACATTAAACATGGGAGGCTCAAACCCACCGGATCTGTTTGTCTGAGTGGGCGTTATCGCGGAGCGGGCGAAGCCTCGAGCCGCGGCTGCGCAGTGGGGGAGCGTGACGTCAGCGGCCAACGCCAGCGCGCGGGCCTAGGATGGCGTCGCGAGGTAAACGAAATGGGAGCAGATGCGCACCTTGTGTGAAAAGATGACGTTGAGTGGGAAACAAAACGTGAAGAAAAAGACGCTGGCTCGCTCTCAGGGCTACTACGCCACATCGTTCTTCTTGTAGGTGGTGTCGTGAGTCTTCATGCGCGGTGATTCGCATATCGTAAACAACCAGCGTAGTTGTTGGCGCGTTGGAGCGGAAGCGTTAGTCCTCCAAAGCAAGCGAATGTGTCTGAGCCGAACACAAAAGAGCTTATTACGGAAATCATGATGTCCCAACCGAAATCCAAAGACGGACACGTGCTTACGCACCTATAATGAGTCTGCAACAGATCATCCCAAATTTGATTATCAGAAACAATACAGACTTAGATATATATTATCAGACAGACACAGCCGCCAAGCACATGGCCGTGTTGCGCAACGTCCTTTTCCTATAAGTTCGAAGAAACCGATACCTGGCTTCGCTACAGGTGTTGCACAAGCCACGGTAAACCGAGGCGGGCTTATCGTGAGCAGAAAGGAGGAATTTTGGTAAATAAGAAAGGCTACTATTATCATCATCATTGACAAAAGCTGACTCCCCCCTCAGAAAAAGCCTGGATCCGCCTCTGCACTGTACACTCAAAATAATGTCAAGAAACTATGGAACAAAGTCCCTTAAATGCGGAGTCCTCTTACGGCGTCTCTTGGATCGCCGGGGCGAGAAAGGTGTGGGACCAGGGCCCTGCATTGCAGCCACTGATGCCTGCTTGAATTGGACTCTGCGGTCCAACTACACGCCTATTAGGGGAATTGGAGACACCATTTTGGCTGGGCACCACAGCCTAATGTTGAGTCGGTGCCGTTGAATCAGCAGTAGTAGACTGTATAATACGCTCTGCAGTTGGTACTGCGAGCGGTGCACATTGAGTGGGCACGTGTCAGTCTGGAATGGCAATCTCGTGCCTTACCTCTTTTGCCTTACACTCAAGCGAGCTACTTTAGGAGGTACGTCTGGCAACACTCGCGAGTGAGACAAGTTGCATGGAACTGCGAATTCATTGCAGGATCCACCGTAACAGCAACAAATTTTCTGGTACGAGTTTGTGCTTCAACACACATACGGTTATAAAAAATACTTTGTTTGTATGCGCTCAACACGGCACTGAACAGATGGCTTACAGTTCACCTGTTTTGTCTGTGGAGCTTGTCGTGACAGTTGCTTCGGGGAGACGCATGTTGGCACTGAAGGAGGGCGGGGCGCAGTCGCATGGTCCGCTGCACTGCTGAAGTCCGCAGAAGCAGGAGGCTGTACCACTCGGCACAGGTTCACACACGCGTGCAGCAATGTCGGACGTGGGTTGGCCTGCGGCGTGGTTGAAAAGTCCGCTGTGCCATACAAGTTCGCGCCAGTCCGATGCGACGTTACGCCTGAGACCACTGGGCTGGACGAGACCTCGGTAAGGGATATAAGGCTTCGCCGTCATTGATGATCTTCAATGCCTTAGTGGCATTCAACTGTGCTTAAGAGCAGTCAACTGTGCTTTCGCCTCGTCCCTCGCCTCGAACAAGGCGTCCGTGCGCTCGCGGGTGAGACTCCACAACGGCATTTCCAGCAGGTAGTTGTACAGACTGAAGTCATCCAGGCCACCTGTCCGCTTCCTCAGCAGTTTCGTCGTCTTCGTCCTGAGGCTCGTCCAGGCCCCGTCGGATGAGGGCAAGGCTCTCTTTCTCCCACATTATTACTATCGGGTCTGGATCGTATAGCCTAGCCCACGAAGAGTCGCCATCAACTCCACCTGTGGGCATGCAGTTCTCTATCTGGACGTGACGAAGCGCGCCTGATTCTCGAGCCGCTTCGCCTCGGCCGCTAGAAGCCCCGAGAGGAGGGTCTTCTCCCTGTAAGTTCGTACGCGCAGTCCTTAGCAGCAGAAAATATTCGCGAACAACCTTGGATTAAGAGCTGTTAGTGGAGGACAACTTCAGCGAGGCGCGCATCATGATGAATTCCTTGCGGGCACCGCTGTCGACCTCATGCTCTTTCTCCGCCAATGTGACCTTAAACCGAATCGCACATGCTGCGCGATTGGTGTCCATGAGGAAACGACGCTATTTCACCGGTGCGACGCAGCATGATCAGTCTCTGGCAAAAAACATCTCGGGCCTCGTTCCCACTAGCGGTCGTCTCAACAATATAACGGAACTCAGCGGACACGCTCACGAACTGTTGAACCGTCCTCGGATCCGCAAACGATCTGGAGCTAGGCCTTCCGAGGGCTCGCGGTCCGCCACTGATTGGAACGCTATGCACGCGCAAGCTGCTCGATCGCAAGTCTCGAGTCCTGTCTGATGATGATGATGATGATGATGATGTCTGATGATGATGAATATTGCAGGTGGCTACATCGAATGACACTTTGTAGACTGCATCAAATAAACATTTGATGATCATCCAAGCTTGTCTTTCTTGCACTGGAGCCAAAAAAAAATGGCCCCATCGGGTCACATTTTTACTGAACCCAGCTGCAGACCACTAGCAGACCGACCAGTCCCTACTGGGGCCAACAGGCAACTGGTCCGAACTGGGACCAACTAGCAACTGGTCCCAACTGGGACCAACTGGCAACTGGTCCCCACTGGGAATTCTGCCATAAGCCACTTTAACTGGTCCCAGTTGTCTCCAGTTGCAATATTTTCACCTGGGATAGCATCATCGTGCGTTTTGAAGGAGTTCCCAAAATTGCATGCCAGTTTTAAATATTTACTTTAAGTGCGAGTATATGGCACATAAACTAAGGATGCTGCCATGGTCAGTAGAAATACACATGCAACACAAGAAGCTACTTAGTCAACATAGGTGCAGTGCAACATAGGTTTATTTTGTTTGGCAACATAAAAAAAATCTAAACAAACAACACGCTACGTATAGTGCAACTGAAGAGTTTATTCATTTGCACACAGGCACACAAATGATGGTTTAACAACATAGGCATGTAGTCGTCAGGTGGTTGCAGGAGATCTCCGCATATTGCGGGAACCTCTAATGCTCTGATGCGGATTCTGGCGTTGTTGCGCCAGTTCCGTAGCCAGCATTCCACGCGATGACACCTTTTTTGCTCAGACGGCTTCTCGCTTCCGAAGCGTAAATAGCGAGCTTCTCCTCTCCTGTGACGCGAAGATTGAGGCGGCGGGAAACTTCCTGACGTATAAATGTTCTCTGGCTGCCACCGTCGAGCAGCATTCTCACCAGAGCACTCTTGTGCCTGCCTTCTGCATACGCTCGTGCCGTCTGTAGAAGCACACGCGTCGCTCCCCGTGTTGGTCCCACTGTTGTCTCTGCTGGGGCAGCATCTTCGAATGAGGGAGGTCGCGTCAGTGTTTGATTGAGTTCGCAGACGCCTGTGCCATCTCTTCCAGAGCATTTGGCGCACTTCAGCCACCTTGCAGTTCTGCACTCAGCGGCCCGGTGCTTCCTTTTCGCACACTTGTAAAAGCGCCGCTCCCTTGACATCACCTCCTTCGTCTTGTCAATGGGTACGGGGGCGGCACAGTTCGCTGGTTGATGTCCTTCTGCATCACAAAATGCGCATTGCGCCTCTACGCTGGTTGAGAACAGACGTTGATGGGTTATGAAGACGCAAGTCCCCTTTTCTCGGTGCTTTCTGTTTGATAGAGGCGTGCTCCACATGGCGTAATGCACTCTGGCTTCTCTCTCTGCTCTTAACTTCCCCTCTCATGAAGTCCAGGAAACCGAGAAGCTCGTCTTCGGGCGTTTCAGGTGAGGCGGCCCTCCATTGGAAATACGCCAAGCAAACTTCACTTGGGATGCTTTTACGAAGTACTGTGAGAAGCAGCATGCCGTATGTGCTCGACGACACTCCCATTGCCTCTAGACTCCAGAGCGGATTTCATCGTAGACGGCCCTCAACCCTTCGATGTCACGCAGATTGTGCACTGGGCGGATGTCAAGCAAACGCGACATGTGATCCTCAATTATGACGTCTTCTTTCCCAAATCTCTCGATGAGGGTCTTCACCGCGATATCGTTGTTTCAATCGCTGATCGACAACTCTTCTATAGCAGCGGCGGCTTTTCCGGTTAGGTAGCTCGTTAAGTATTGGAACGGCTATTGCAGGCAGGTTGTTGTTGTGAGTAGTTGATTCGGATTGGTTCCAGAATTTATGCCACGAGCGCAGATCTCCGCTGAATTTTGGAATTTCCAACTTAGTTGATTTGGTTGTTGCTGATGGTGGCTGGAATACCGCGGCTGGGACGGAACCAATCTGGTGTGCTTCCTGCTCTGAAGTATTGCCTGTCACTGACGGAGTTGTTGACCTGCTCTCGTTGGCTGTATGACTTCTTAAACCTCTTAACCGCCTCCCGCAAGGTGCCATGTACACGACTCTCAGCTTGCTTTTCTTCGCTTTGCTTCACAGTGTGCCTGTGCCAAGTGTGGAGTACAAGGCCATGCCTCAGATAATAGACAGTTTTAGCAGAGCGTTGCTTACGCTCCGCTCCGCTAACATTTCACGCACACCGCTGGCTGCGCGAAGTGCGTTGATTTGGCTTGTTTGACAAGTGCCTCTTCCAGAGACGCCAGCCACGCGCGCTCAGCGTGGCTGTAAAACGACAAATCAACCAGTAGACGCACCCTAACGCTCCGCTCAAACGGCTTCGTAGCGGACCGTGGGCAGCGTTCTTCGTTCCGCTGCCGATATGAGCGTTGTGCGCACGCGCATTAGCGTTCCCGCTTGCGTTCCGCTGAGCGGCTCTGCGCGAATCGTTAGGACACGACGGTCTGAGCGGAGCGGGCCGTGAACGATCTGCTAAAACTGTCTATTAATGAGGCCACACCTCACTGCGTAAATTGCGATGGTGACCATCCAGCGTACTCCCGGTCTTGTCCAAGAATTTTCTATTGAATGGTAATGATGTACAAAAAGCTAAATTCTTTACAGTTACGACGCTTCCATGAACGACTTAAGTACTGCATATTCTGTACCATAGTAAACTGGGAATAAACAAGATCCTATATATCGAACCCGTTATTCGGTAGATTACGCGCGCAAATCATTCCATAAACTATAAAGAATATACTTGTAAAACCGACTCTTTAGGTAGGAATTCTTTCTTTCCCAGAACAGTCATTGAATGGAACGCACTTGCTGATGCTGAGGAATGCCCGACTGTAGAGTGTCTTTATCAAAATTCAAACGCCGTTTTTAATCGGCTTGCGTGTGGTCTTTTAGCATTTTTTGTTCGTGTTGTTTAATATGCGCTTTTCTTCTGTTTTTTATGCAGAATGGGTGACTTTTGAGAGTTTGTATCAAATTGAACTGCAGTTTTTAACGTGTTCACTTGTTGGTCGTATTGTGCTCAGCACTATCGCGTGTTTGGTTTCAGATATATTTGATCTTATCCTCCTTTTTTCTTCCCACTTCGTCAACATTTACTGTACTAGCAGCATGCAGGTCATTCTACCCAACCCCTCAAGTGAGCTGATCATGTATGATTTGTTTTTTGCTAGATTCACGTCTTATACGTCCCACTCCTGCCTTAAAGCCTTCTGTGAAGGCTCGCCGTCATTCAGAAACAAATGAAATAGAATAAAACGACCATAAAAGTTATCACGTGGAAGACCATATTCATTCGAGGTGGGTCCAGATTGTGTGCTGCTGCTGCTCCCTTCGGCATCAGTCGAGAGAAAAACGGTGGCTCTCCCTAGGGCTCAACTCGGTGCGCCACGGGGCGACGGCTTTGATAATTAGGGGCGCATGAACTGCAATGCTGGCCTCCACTTCTCCAATAATAATGTTACGTGCTTAGGCACTTAACGGGGTTGATGTGATGGAGGTATAGAGAAAGATGCTTACATGTAGAAATGACTAGGAAATATATCTTTACTCAGTATATATTTTCAGCATACCTGAAAACACAACCCCTATAGGTTTAACGATAGACAAACAAAGCTGGGAAATAAATGCTGGCTCTCCTGTATTTGAGAGATGTTAGCATGAAATGGCTACCATATGGCGTTTTTGCTGGCTGTGGTGCGGACGCCTTCAACTGTGTTTCTTCTGGCAACACTCCAACGCGCTCAGCGCCTGCCGCCACTTTTTTTGTCGCATAAAAGTGGTTAGCAGCAAAGTTGCGGCCTTAGGTTTCCTTTGCCTGCCTTTTGAACGCCGCTATTGGAAATCACCAATAGAACTTCAGCATACTGGAAGTTACATTCTGAAGAAACATTAGGAAAAACATCGGTAGCAATATTTTTTGTAACTTTGGAGTGCTACTAGCGTATGTAATGCGTTCTTCTACGAAGGAGCCAGAGATATCGCATTTTGTTATGTTGTGATTGGTTTCATTCAAAATTCAGAAAAAATAAATAAAACGTGTCTGATACACCGGAAAATACGGTACTTGCAAGTATTTCTGAGATCATACACAACTGAGTTTCTGTGCTTTGTCACTTCGCGCAGTCGCGACAAGCATGGACTCTAGCACGTGCGCCGTTTCGCACGGCGGCTACATTTTTTATTCTTTTTTTTTTTTTTGGGGGGGGGGGGGAGACTGAAAACTTTCCAGACACCCCCCCCTAGCGCGGCGGTCTCCCGAATTTTCACGTTGGGAGGTTGGCAGGTACATAGCTCTGTAAAGACACCAAATATATATTTCTGGCCCATCAAAATTGCCCCCCCCCCCCCTCCCCTCCGCCCCTTCAATAGGTTTTCTTACAAGCTACCTGCTTCCTTGAGCTTGGCTTTTTTCTTTTTGTCGCATTAGTGCTTACATATATGTCACCACATCTACATTTTTTGCTTCTGATCGATACAATTAATACAGATTCTATACGCCAAAAAATGCGGTGTCCCCATGAATGCAGCTGCGATGGGCATTTATATATATCCATCCTGACGTGCCAGGTTGCCAGGATCGAATGGATCGGCACCATGAATGTTACGTGTCCACCTGGTGCCAGGGTATCTTGTCGAGAATGCGTACACGGTTGAAGGCGTGGCCAAAGCAGCTACTTGCTCGCTCAGCGCAATGTCGATCACGTGGTGGCATTCCATGCGTCCACACTCAGGTGTATTCCTTATCGCAAGTACATCAACTGGTCTGCCTCTCCGTCGGTATTCATGACGGCCAAAAAGGATCCATGGCTGTTGGTTAGCGAAATGCACTGTCGAGGGTTCTTTCTTTGGGCCATAAAGCACCGATGTGGTGGTTTATGCTCACGTGAGATGCGTATGCTATATAGCATGAAGCACACGTCGCGCGCGGCTGAGGAGACACTTTTTCGAGCGAGTCCCGGATGCTGACGGATGCGGCGTCTTCGGTGGCTGACGCCCGTGCTTGAACCAGCGGCCTGGTCGCCTGTCAGTATGGTAAAACGGCCGAGGACAAGCCCTCTGCGGAGTTCCGTCTTGTGCCTCCACGCCATTGCAGCTACATAACTACATCAATAATGCAATAATGCAATCCATTGTTAGCAGGCTGGATGAGTTTTTTTCATGACCTCCTGAGGTTCAATCCCTCCTACAAAGAGCTGTGGAAAGCAGTCAGGCTGTTGCTTGTTTTGAGCCATGGGCAAGCAACTGTCGAATGGGGGTTCAGCGTCAACCGCCAGATCTCCGTAGAGAGTCTGAAAGGTTTGTCATAAATTTCACAGCGTATCGTATGTGACGCAGTGGACAGGGCAGGTGGAATTTTGAATGTTCCTATAACAAAAGAACTCAGAATAGCTGTGTCCGCAGCGAGGCAGCATTATGGTGCACACTTGGAATCGGAAAAGAAACGGTACCAGGAAAACTCAAAGCAGACAAAAAGGCACACAATCATGGAAGAAGTTGAAGGGTTGCAGACGAAGAAAAAGAAGCTTGAGGCAGTCGTTGCCGATTTAACGGCCTTTGCAGATGGATATGCAGAAAAAAAGGCTGAGAGAACCGGTGACATGTCGCACGTGGTGAAATCAAACAGCTTGAGAAAGACCGCAAAAGCGAAGGCTGAAGAGCTCGGCTAGCATTAAGACGCAAAAAGAAAAGAAACTGAAAGGCCTGCCCTGAGCTTTAGAATTTCATCTAGTCGAATGAAACTGTACGTGCACTAAGTAAATCCTTTGTTCTGTCCAATGAAATGTAACGTGTGTGAACTACCGTATTAAATATTTAAACTTTTTGAAAGGTCCTTGAAAAGTCCTAGAATTTTTTCTTGGAAATCTTTACGAACCCTGCGACGTGACGAAGCGCGCCTGATTCTCGAGCCGCCTCGCCTCGGCCGCTAGAAGCCCCGAGAGGAGGGTCTTTACCCTGTAAGTTCGTACGCGCAGTCCTTAGCAGCAGAAAATATTCGCGAACAACCTTGGATGAAGAGCTGTTAGTGGAGGACAACTTCAGCGAGGCGCGCATGAATTCCTTGCGGGCACCGCTGTCGACCTCATGCTCTATCTCCGCCAATGTGACCTTGAACCGAATCGCACATGCTGTGCGATTGGTGTCCACGAGGAAACGATGCTATTTCACCGGTGCGACGCAGCATGATCAGTCACTGGCAAAAACAACTCGGGCCTCGTTCGCACTAGCGGTCGTCTCAACAATATAACGGAACTCAGCGGACACGCTCACGAACTGTTGCACCGTCCTCGGATCCGCAAACGATCTGGAGCTAGGCCTTCCGAGGGCTCGCGGTCCGCCACTGATTGGAACGCTGTGGCCGAAGAACGCAGTGCACGCGCAAGCTGCTCGATCGCAAGTCTCGAGCCCTGTCTGATGGTGATGATGATGATAGCGACTACGGCAACCACGCATAACGGGGGAATCGCCAAGAAGCGAGCAGTGCATTTAAAATAAGATATAAATATA
This sequence comes from Dermacentor silvarum, assembly GCF_013339745.2. Taxonomy (NCBI): domain Eukaryota; kingdom Metazoa; phylum Arthropoda; class Arachnida; order Ixodida; family Ixodidae; genus Dermacentor; species Dermacentor silvarum. Next base: position 65,213,813 of record NC_051164.1, read on the forward strand.
TAAAAGGTAATAAAATAGATAAAAGAAACAAAGTGTAAATCATGCAAGATTGCTTGCTTGAAAATGAAATAAATAAAACTGGGAATATGCCATGAGAATTTTGGAGAAACAAAAGTCCGGTAGGCTAGCTGTATAAGGGACGCAGCCGAACCACACAACGGGAAACGTCTTGTGCGTGCTGCAGAAGGTTGTTGTGGCTCGAGGTGGCAGTTTCGGCCAGAAATCCACCAAGCCCATCGGTGAATACATCCCGTAGTAGTAGGAAATAGGAAACTGATTTATGTACACTGGCTCGTGGTACGAAAGCCCACTCCATCAGGAGCATATTCAACGTCTGAGTTCGTATCAGGTCACGTCAACACCACCCCACTGAACCACACGTCTCAGCATTTTATGCGTTCGTCTTCCCTAGGAGACGCGACTGGGGAGTCTGCTGACCTTGGTGCGGCCAATCAGAGGGGTTGTATTGTTCACCGAACTGTTAATCGAAAATTGTCCTCACTCAAAGCAAACGGTTTACAAAGCTTCGCTTACATCGATTCCCACAGTGAGTGGATCCGCATATTTTTTTTCTTCTCTCCGTAAGTCTCCGCTTTTTTGTGATCCGCGAGGGTGTTGGGGAGGGTAGAAGGTTTTCTGGATCGCTGTTTTAATTAGTTTGCCCTCATTATATAGCACTGCGTAGTGATCGCATGTGTGCGCCACGTGTTTGTTCTTCGGACAATTATTAAAGAGGTGTCCAGCTGAAGAAATAAAGACGTGTAAAGAAAGACCCCTAAAGAGTGGAGTTAATAGACAGTTTTAGCAGAGCGTTGCTTACGCTCCGCTCCGCTAACGTTTCACGCACACCGCTGGCTTCATGAACTGCGTTGATTTGGCTTGTTTGACAAGCGCGTCTGCCAGAGACGCCGGCCACGCGCGCTCAGCGCGGCTGTAAAACGGCAAAGCGACCAGTAGACGCACCCTAACGCTTCGCTCAAATGGCTTCCTAGCGGACCGTGGGCAGCGTTCTTCGTTCCGCTGCCGATATGAGCGTTGTGCGCACGCGCATTAGCGCTCCCGCTGGCGTTCCGCTGAGCGGCTCTGTTAGAATCGTTCGGACACGACGGTCTGAGCGGAGCGGACCGTGTACGTACGCTCTGCTAAAACTGTCTAATACGCTACCATATTTACTCTGCGCATTGACAATTGAAGCTAATAATCCGCGCTGTGGGCTGTCTAGGCTTTTCAGCACAGCGATAGGCCCAATTAGTTCTGTATGAAATTATTTTAATAAGTGGAAGTATGCACTATCGACAACGACGAGAGCTCCGACTCCGGCGGTATGCACCCTCTAACGCCACCAGATTTCTTGGCCGATTAGGTGATCGGCCCGGCTGTCATCACAGCCGGCGTCGGAGCTTAAATCGCTGAAATATCGAGCCCAGCGTCAGTGTCGTGTTGATGTGAGTGTCGTCAACAAGGTCCATTGCGACGAGCGTCGACAATCATGTTTACAATTCGGCGCATGCTTTTCCTTCCGCTTTCGCACTGCCGTCGGCTCTGTTTCAGGCCGCGCGTCTGCGTTTTCCGCAAAAAAGCCGTAGCGCCGCCTGCGGGCGGCGTTTTACCCACCGGCGGCACACTGTGACGATGTCACCACTCCTCGCTCGGGAAGGCGGACGATTTGAATGGCGCTATAGAGGTACGCGTATGCTTCAGACGCAATTTTGTCATAAAATAAATCTTGCTTGGCACGAAACAACCGTTTCAAGGTTTCTGTGTTTGTATTTTAACATTCCACCTTGAATTAATGTTTGTCTTTAGTGTCCCTTTAATACCACATCACGGCTGTCGTATGGTGTCAATCACCGCCAGATATCTATCAACTATAAAAACGAACTGCACAGAAAGCTTTGATTCTCACAGTGGGTGGGATCCAGCATTTTGGCATACACGTGAATATTCCAAGAGGCTTTGATCGAGTTTCCTCGTAAGAGATAAATGTTTTCTTGCACGTTCGAATTTACAATTCAAAGATATGTCTGCATAAATAACCATGTTGCTCCTCCTGTTGACACCGTCTACAGAAGCAGGAGATATGCCCGCGGTAGCCGCAGTAGTTGCAAATTTGTCGAGCAGGAAGCGGAGCAGAACGGCAAGGTGAAGTCCCGAATTGCTTGGAGCCGCACCCACGTCGACTGCCACTTCAGCTTGCCACAGGGGCCCGGACAAGTGCTTCCATCCCTCCAGAGTCATCGTCGGATGCTATGCGCTCGGCCACACGACAAGAGGACGTAAATGGCAGAACTGTTTTCGTTTCGGAATGCTGAGGGTTGCACAACCTTAAATTTTCAGGAAAACCTTCTGCAGTCAGCCTGAACCTCTGTAATGAGGTATTTTACCATTTCGTAGTCTAGCCAATGCCATACAGTACAGAATGAAAACCACCTTGAGCGATTACATCACATAGTTCGGGTATCAGGATATAACACAATATAGGACAACGCGCACAGGCACACTCAGTTCTTTTCAAATCTCTAGCATATATTTCCCGGTAAAGATTTTTGCTGCATAAGCTGCCGCAGTAGCGACAGCTTGCCGCATTGTCACATTGCCCTCATGGCTCCATATGGCCCCATGCCTAGCCTGCACGTAGTGAAAGACTGGGTTGAACTGTCACAGAAAAAATAAAAAATAAATAAACGCTGGTTAGCGATGATCATAAACTGGAAGATGGCTTTACTTCCTCCCTTTTTTTTCTTCGTGATAGGGCGTACCTTCAGTTGAGCTGGCTGCATGTCCATGCGAGTATTCTTAGGGCCAGGACGCTTCCTATGCCGTGCCACAGACTGTGCAGGGTGGTCACGTGATTATTCTTCATTCGATGCATTCCAATTTTGAGATGGGACATTTCGATAACTGGAAATCACAAGAATTTTTAAAATACTTTTTAATAATCTTCAAAAGTGTCTGACAGCCGTCATCGACTCTGTTCCTAATGTCGCTCGTGAGTTCTAGGGCAAGTTATGGGCAAGGTGTAGGCGAGTTTCAAGCTGGTGGAATAATTACAGCTTCAGCTGTAAATTATGTGCGCAAGGGCTCTGGAGTGTTGCTTCCTGATTTAGAGCATCACAAGCAGTGCGATGCACGCAGGCATTGTATTACCCGTTTTATGAGCTACGCTCGCATCTACGTTGGCACACTCGGTCATGCGTACCGTGTGGGCAGCTAATGTCTTCCTTCGTCTGGACCCACAGGAAGGTAAAGAGGACTTTTTATGCCCTGGTTAAGCTCGGCGACCTTGTTCCTGACCCTTTAGCTTCTGCGTTTTCCTTCTTTCCAACAAGGGCCGTTTTCCTCTAGGAGGTGCGCCAGGTGTGCATTTTTTAAATGTCGGTACTTTCAAATTATCAAACTTATCGCGCTGCCCCTGCCTGGCTATTCAGCTGCTGCCCTGCAGGCTGCATTCTCCAGTGGCTGCTGCTGCTGTTGAGTTGGCTTGCGGATCTGCTGCTGAGCTGATGGTCCTTAAGAATTAAATGGGAAAAATAGGTTAAAAAATTGGTTTTGTCCTGTGTTTAATGAACATTCACTGATTCATTATCATAGATAGGTGGAAACATGGGAATATATTCCCGGCAACAAACTCAAGGCAGTATACCTTACATTTCGATAAATAGAGCAACACCACGGCATTACAAAATGGTGCACCAGTATTAATTTCTACACGACAACTTGAACGCTACAGAAGCTGCATTTACAAGTGGTATGAATAGTCAAACACAATATAGTTTCGTCTTGCACAGTCACATTATGGCAGGGACTAGTTCTGTTACATTGCAGGTGACTACGTGAAATACATTTTTTCTGTTTAAGAGGTAGGAACATGCAGTGCTTTGTTCTGAAGGCTTCGCATTGCAATTGCTTTTAAAGTGCTTTACGTGCAGTGCTGCTCGTCCCCGGCTCTGTGCCAACAGACACTTAAGGTGGGGCTGTCGGGAGAGGCACGCGGGCGGCTGCGGCCTCCTCCTCTCGCTGGAGCTTTCCCGCTGCAACACCAAAGCATAGTAGACGCACTGTGTGAGCGTTGCACACGATGAATATGATTTCAATACTGTTATTGTTGCTTCAGTTGCATGAACTGTTTGCCAAGTCTATTCAGATTTATTCACTCTGTACAAGAACATGCTTGATGCATCAACTGAATTACTCGTGACTACACATGCTTCACGGAGTAACGAACCATATAATCAATCACAGGACATTTCTGAACAGCATTGGTTTCTTATGTTATTCTAGGGGGGGGGCCAGATTTTCATTTCTGCAAAGTATGGATATCATGTGCTGGCATGTGTTCTTAATTGCAAGAAAACAGACATAAACACAAAGCAGTAAAACATTCATCAGCTCTGAACAGTGCAACTTCCCCAAACCGGTCCACATAGCAACACAAAACACTACGCACCTCGTCGTCATCAGCAAAAAAATCGACCGGCGCGTAGCCTGGGCCGGTGCGGCTCAAGACGTCCAACACACGGCCCTCCAGCCCGCCCAACCTGCCTCCTCCTGTTTTCCTGCAAAAACATGAACACAGTGAGCTTACGTTCCAAAGTATGTTGAAAGCTGCAGGCTCACCTCTCCTCTTCTCCGACCCAACTTGCGCGGCAAGTTTTTTCAAGTCGTGCACAATTCGCGCCCAATACTGGCGCCAGCGCCGGGCTGCTTTTACAGCCGGCCCTAGCGCGTTGAGCGCGGCCGTCAGCTCGTTCCACAACGCTTTTTTATGCGCAGCACTCATACTTGGCGAGAGGCTTGTGGCGCCTCTCGCCAATTTGGGTGCTGCTCCATAAACTCAACAAGCAGAGTGGTTTGAGCTGCTGATACGCGGGGTCCTGGAGGTGCCGCCATTATTTCGTACTTTCAATTTTCGCCGGACCGCAGCAAATTAATACAAGCAACAAGTCGAATCATTTCACATATAATTTCACCATGCCGTTAAAAAACAGTGGTTACACTTACTCAATGTTTTGTAACATCATCACAACATAATCACTGTTTTTGTGAAACGTAATAAACTTCACAAACAAACAAAATAACAGATCGTTTTCCCCGTTAAAGTCCACTTCCAACATGTAGGGGGGATTTATCACTGCGCACTTCACCCACACCCGGAGACAGACAGTTCAGATCGTTGTGAAATGAAAAAGTTTGCTTACCAGTATCTGCTGCTTTACATCGTGCATCTTTCCAACCTTCATCGATTCTTGGCTATCCTGTGCGAATAAAAGCAAATGTGAGCATCCCGCGACCACCGCAGATGTTCAGATGCGACTGTCTAGGCATTAGGCACAAGAGGTCGATGTTGTTACTCACCTTGCGCTTCGCTTTCACGGTTTCCATGATGTTCACAGCTTCCGAAATGCTTCTCGGGCGAAAGCACACCACGGAGGCCGAGACTCATCTAATCGTGCAGCGTTACGGGCAAAGGTACACTAAATGCGGGCCACGCACTGATCAGCTGCTTCTACGTAGCCGCCATCTTACCTGTGCACAGCAAAATGGCTCGGACTGGCTCGGATGCGGAATCGACGCGTTTACATGCTCACGTTGGTTTCGACGGGAATTCAGGGCGCAGGCTCCTTTCCCAAGCGTATCACCCCTGAAGGAAGCCGAACGCCAGGCCGGGGTACGCTTGTACCCTTTTGAACCAGTGGGTGCCCGGCGGCGGTGAGAATCGAACCCACAGCCTCCCGCAGCCGAGGCGGGCGTTCTACCACTAGGCCACGGTGCACAACTTCATGCACAAAGGTGAAGTGCACCTGGCAATTCTCCAGTGACGTCTTGGCCTCCTGATGTGCCCGGTAGCAACGATCTCGTTCCTCGAACAAAAGATCTCGTTCCTGGCACAAATGATCTCGTTCCTGATTCAAACGTCCCACCACATCATTGTGACTGCTGGAGAGCTACTGCACAATCGCGTTATCATGTTTACTTACACCAGGGAGGGCCTTGGTGTTCGCTCAAGCAGCGAACCGATTAGGCTGACATCATATCGCAGTTTTTCCAAACCTTCGTTTAGAAGACCATGGGGGCTAGCATTTCAATTGCTTGTGCAAGTAATGTCCGCCACTTAGAGCAGACCAGCTCATGAACTAGACTTGGGCTTATAAGATAAACAGGAGCGCCAACTCTGCTCATCTGGAACGGATGCCACAACCCTCTTTTATATTTACCCCTCTTTGATCTTTTATTTACCTTATTGATCACATCATACTTATTATCCCCATGGCACTACTTCCTCATTCCAAACAACGTCAACTGCAGTGACAGGCGATGTCATCCTTATTCCTGGCAAACGTTTCCCAACAAGAATCATGGCTTCAGACACGCACTCAACAAGTGCATGGGTCATGGTAGCGCTGTAGATTGCATATATTGTGAACAATCAGAAACACATACCCTTCTTGATTGAGCAAGTGGCTAGCGCTGGATCGTGACTTGACTATGTGAAACATTCACAGAACGTGCACCATCCAGCACTGCCTGCTCGAGCAGCTAGCGATAAATAACACATGTCAGTGACAAACAAGGTTGATGTAACCAACCTTGTTTGTCACTGACATCATTTGAACCGGAAATGGAAAAGTAAATTATGTAATGAGATTCATTTTTGAAGAGGCGCACACTCCACGGTAAACTAATAAATACTGCTACACGCGTATGGTATTTGATTGTTTGACCGAGGCGCGCGGGCGCCAGCACTCGAGAAAAGAGGAAGAACGAGCTGGGCTCGCGCTGTGAACCTAACCGGTCAGCGCTGCAACCGCTGTTGTAAATACATCTTGTAAATAGCCCGTCTTACTGACTCGTTCCTCTTCTTTTCTCGAGTGCTGGCGCCCGCGCGCCTCGGTCAAACAATCAAATACCACACGCGTGTAGCAATACTCTCCCCCGACTCCCCCCAGGAGCATGTTTTTGCATTTAATAAATAGAACGTTACGACATAGGCGGCACCATCATGCCTGTGCCTCTGATATGTTTTTTCTTACCGTTTTGAATTTTCTCGTCTCCATTCTTGGGTTCTGTCTTACGTTCCTTGAACAGTACAGAACAACCTCAACACATTGACGCAGGAAATGTTCCAACATAACAGTTCACTTTGATAAACAATAACTACCTTTTAGGCTTTTTCTACAAGGGATGCAGCTGAAACTAATGTCTAGCTGCCTGGGACAGTACATTTTTTTTCTGTAATGTGCTTCGCGGATGATGGCCTAACTTCCAAGCCTGTACATGGCACGCTTCCACCTGGTGTTGCTAAAACACTTTCATACAATGTATGCAGATGTCCTTGTAAAAAACTTTGCCACAAAATATGACTTCATACGTAATTAGGGAACGTGAATATCTGTCGTGCTAGGTGTGCACACTTATAAACAGTGATACAAAGTGTTCACATGTTTTGGTATGGTATACTCATTACATGGTGTGCTACACTTTGCCTAATCTGCTGACACTACATATATGTTAGGTGCTGTGCCACCACGGTACAGATAGATCTATTTTGATTTTGTTGTGGCAAACATGTTGCGCTACATCGGTGATAACAGAAAGCGGACTACAACCGAATTCTTCTGCGAATATGTAAACTGCGTAAATTTTCCTTCACATTCGTACGAATACGGTAAACCGTGTGAAACCGCTACATCGCTGAGTAACTGTAACAGCACTTCTTCTTTCTTACCAGGCTCTAGGCTCTTACCAGTTCAGAAGTTCTAGTACCTTTATGCTTGGTTTCAATCGTGGCAGTGCATACATTTATGGCAACTTGGGCCCCTATGTAGTCGTACCACCCATGCACAACTAAGTACATCGCAAGAGCTAACTTTAAGGTTGAATGCAACATATGAGATGAAAGGATAAACTCTACACGGTTGTATGGGTACATTGCTTTTGCCAAATGTTATGCAAGCATAACATATGATGAATGAATATGTATGTGCTTTGTTTTACTCATTCCAAGTGCCCACAAGTAGCCTCGGCGTCGCATTAGAGGTGTTGTGCCACAAACTGCTCGGCTGATGAGAACAGCGTAGTTAGTGCCTTATTGCCCTGGCCTCACCCGCGGTGTGGCAGGCGACACGGCACGTGCACGGCACAGGTGACTGGGCTAAATTGCCCTACCTGTGCCACTCGTGCCCAGCTTGGACGTGGCTTGGAGGCACTGATTCGAGGATTCCGAGTGACTGCTTTGCAAAAGTGCAGACATAAGGAACGCAACTTATCTATCTGCAAAGAATGCAGTACCTTTTTAAACCACACCTGCACTTTTGGAAGCTGTACAGTTAAAGACGCCATACTTTAAATTGAAACTCAAGGTCACGTTGCTTTATCCTCCATTACCACTTTGTCAGGGCCTATAGTCATAGGGTCTGTGTTCGCGATGAATTCATAATTTTCACAGTTGAAGCTGATCTGTACCTTGCTGCTAACTGACTGATTTTTGCGCACTTAATTAACCTTCTTCATCAGAAAAAAAAAAAACGAGCGATTAGTGTTCTCATTTCGAAATCGTCGGACACAACAAAAAGGTGCTCCCAGTCTGCCGCCGCTTCCACTTCCCATGAGTACCAGTATTCTGCCGTTTATGCCATCCAGTTGGCCCCGGCCTGTCGCCCTGCAAGAAAAAATAAATGGTCTCGTAAGAAGGGTGTAACTTTACCATTATTAACTAGTTTTCACTCACCTCATCTCTCTCTCTCTCTGGCCACCCTATTGCGGGCAAGACTGTTAAAAAATTAAAGTGACGTTCACTTCGCGAACGCGGGTTTCACGCCTACACACACCTAAACACAGACTTCAACCACCACACCCCCTGCATTCACGATCCGTGTTGCCTGGCGGCCCTTCTGCATTGACAAGGGCCGCTAGTTCCCTCGAGAAATGGTTCCTTTTTTGCGGCCGTAACTTCCCCATCCAGCTCCCCCGACATATTAACAAGGCAGGGGTGCCTTTTTTCTCTATAAAGTTTGCAAGAACTTCCTCTTGCCGATTCGAAATTTGGTGTCCGGGCACATTGGTGTGGTGTGCTCTCCGTACAATGTCGTGAACTGGCCGTCTGCGAGCAAGACGACCAAGGAATTGAACATTTTCTGGATTTATATAACCTTTATTTCCTGCAAATAAATAGTCGCGTACGCTATTTCTTCGTGCACAAACCTCCAATTCAGTAGAAAAACACCCGGTGCCGTCTGTTCACAACCCAACACATCCCTCCTGACTTGGTTGGAGGCAGCAGCACATGTTTGTCCGTCGTGACGTCTGCAAGCCTTTGCAGCGCGCCCTTACGATGGATGGCTCTTATTGCATCAAGCTCAATGACAAGTTTCTATTGGATTAAACCAGACTAAACAAAAACGTCTTTCATGTTACATGAATAAAAGAGAACTACCCCTACAAAATAAAAGGGAACTCAATGGCAGAGCTCAGGGACAAGCTCGCCGAATATGAGCTGCAGAGAAGCCAGAACGCCTTCGGGAGTTTGTCGTCAGGGTCGAGGACTACAAATGCAAATGTCGTGTTGAAAGTACAAGGACATACGGCTTAATGTGCTAAAGAAACAACCGGGGTTACGCTTTCACGAACTCGCACATTGTGAATGAAGTTCCTAGCTGGACCTAGCTTACCCCTAGCTCTGACCTATTTTTCCACACTTTAAATATGTTTGCGCATCTGTCTTGATTGGAAACTCTTAGGTTTGTCTGGTCGCTTCCCGGGTTCACACTTTTAAAAAATCCGAGCGAGAAGAGAAAACGACTAGATGCAACTTGCTAAGCTCCTTGGTGCGCAGGACGTGCTCAGCGCCGAACATCAGTACAAGCTGTTTTAAGAGCCACCAGCACCATAAAACAGGCGAAGGCCTCATAGTGGGCCGACTACTGAAATTCTGCTGCCGTGAAAAAGAAAACTCGTAAGGCGACTGCGCGCAGGCGCGTCGGGAAGTAGAGCCGTCTTTTGATGTGACAACACTAGTCTCACAAAAGTACACCATTGATCTCAAATTTGGAGAGACGGATGGACCGGATCGTATCGTTTCACCATGCCATTAAAGAATTGCGGTTATACTTATATTAATACAAACAATGTAAACACTGTTTTCGTAAAACTATACTGACTAAACAAAGAAAATTTTCCCGTGGAAGTGAAATCCAGCAGCAATATTCGTACAAAGCGCAGGAGGAATTTATCACTGCGTACTTTATATTTATGATCCTTCACAAGAAAAGATTTCCTTGCTTACCAGCTGTCTGTTGAAATGTACTGTCTCGTCCAATCTTCATCGATTCTTTCGTATCCTATGTGAATAAAAGGAGCTAAAGTAAACGTCGCGTGATCACCGCAGATGTTCAGATGCTACTTAGGCATTAAGCAAAGGAGAAAATTATGTTGTTTACTCACCTTGCAGTGCGCTTTCACGGTTACCATGATGTGTTCACAGCTTGCAAAATTCTTCTCGGGCAAAAGTAGACCCCGGAAGCCGTGATCTCATTTAACAGGGTAGTGTTACGGGGAAAGGTGCCTCAAAGGCGGGCTACGGCACTGATCAGCTATTTTCACGTAGCCGTCATTTTACGGGTGTAGAGCGAAATGAATTGGATGTGGAATCGAAGCGTGTGGCTATGGCTCCAAACTGCCAAATGCTTGCGTTTGTTTACCTTGGAAGTTCGCTTCAACCATTTCTACGTCAAAAGATTATGAAACAGTTTTGCTTTCAGTAGCACTCATTATCCTTTTATTACGCGTAAATTGACTGCTGCGTCAATTTGAGGTCAGGACTTTCGAATCATTTCAGTTTGGAATAGTCTTACGTTATATAGCGCCCGGTCACTTGATTCTGGTATGGTCCCGCTCTTGTATCTGAAATACAGACATGTACTGCGTGTGTTTCAGAAAGGAGACGTGTAATGGGTGCTGAATTGGACCAGATGTTTCGTGGCCTCTCTCTCTCAGTAACCTTTAAGCATTGTACTGATTTATGAACAGGTTCTGACAAATCCATAATATTTCATGACACAATATAACCCAAGATCTCGTGCCAGATAGATGCCTAGGCAGAGTAACTATGAACCTGCCCGACATGTCGACTGCAAATGTCCATCTCTTTAGTTTTCGTAGCGAGAGCTTTGAAGACGGCTTTGCTTGACACTGCGGGTGTAGAGAAGTTCTGCTCGGCAACATACCTTTTTTCTTACGGAGTTGATCGTACAGTTAATGACCGGAACCTGGTTTCGAACGTTGTCTTTTCTCGCTGTCAAGAAGGACTCGGTTGGTACGCCTCGCCCCCACCCACTGCCGTACTATCCTGGTTCGACTCCGATCGTCTGTCACCATTTGGTCCAATGGCACAGGAAAGTCATTGTTCAGGGGCATAGCCTTGGGTAGCGTCTCCGCCCAAGCAGCTTGTGCCAGCTCAGAGAGAGAGTATGTTGCGCCCTGGCAGCGGCGATACTCGCCATCGCCAAGGGTGTGTTTCCAGTTGTGGCCAGGCTCAGATAACAGTCTACGCAGGCAGCTAAGGAGCCAGCCGAGACAGCTTCGAGGCCATGTAATGAAACGCGTTTCGAGCCGTCTGGAAGACGCTTCTGCGACGTGACACCACCTCGCGTCGACAAGAGTAAGACACACATTTCTGTTTTTGAAGTAGATACGCCAGCGAACGCATTAAAAACACGATACGACTTACATTAAGGGTACAGAAAAGCGTGGCTACGTTTTTTGCGTGCGTGCGCAGATGAACTTCCCGTCGAGTTTCCAAGCGTCCCGCTCAGTCGCCATCTTGTTAAGGAGCAAAGTAGCCTGCATCGTCCTTGACTTCGATGCTGTCTTCGTGAAGCTGTCTTGACGTGTGACGTGTTGACGTCTTCGTGTGAGAGAGAGAGAGAGAAGAAAGGGGAAAGGCAGGGGGGAGGTTAACCAGATGGGAAGATCCGGGTTGCTACCCTACGCTGGGGAGAGAGGGGAGAGGGAGGTAAAGAGATAGCAAAGTATAGATAAAGAAAGAAAGCAAGAAGCACTGACTCAATCACAATCGGTCGGTCACAGGTGGCACAGCACAGTACCCATTTGCAGCACTGTAAACATGTGTCCAGGCTACAGCCGCTTGTTCAAGTAAGAAGCACAGACATAAAATCACAATCGGTCACATGTGGCACACACAGTAGTAGCACTTGCAGCACTATAAACATCTGTCCAAGCTACAGCCGCTTGTTCTGTTGCCCTTAAAAACTGCAACAGTGCCCTCCGCTGCGATGGCTTGTGATCTCGGCATTCTAAAATAAGTTCCTCTGTTAGAGGAACTTCAAAACGCGTGATCACATGTACGAGCGATCGTCTCTGTAAATTGTAGCGAGGACAGTCACAGAGAAGGTGCTGAGTCTCCTAGCTACCACAGTCATCACACGAGGCGTCGTCGGCCCATCCGATTCGGAACGCAAAAGACTTAGTAAAGGCCACTCCCCTAGCCAGTTTTTTTTAAAAGCCCAGCATATAGAGTGACCATTGAACTAACGCACAAAACACACGAAACAAATGTGTAAACGCAGCGATGCGTCTCATGCTTAGCGGAATAAATGCCGCGATTTCGGCTCTTCACTGCACGTAGCACAAATGTAAAAAAACGCAATCACGATAGCAGACGCTGTGACAAAAGTACAGCTCGCCAACTCTGCTGCCCTTTAAGGCGACTTCATGCACGGCCGGAAAGAGACGCGCTGGCGTTCCTTCGTATTAACGCGCTGGCGTTTCTTCTTATTAGCTAAAGAGAAGGCATGCGAGCGCGTCTCTCAAGTCCGGCCGTGGTTCAGGTTATCGAGTTAAATGTCTGTGCGCTGTAAAATGCACACATGCAGGATATGTCGCCAGTAATATCGCAATTTCAGCCAAAGCAATGCTTACCTGTCGCAAACCGCTCCCGCATGTCTTCAGCGTTTGTTCTTCTCCACTTGTCTTTCAAGTTCTCCCAGCATTTCTTCAGTTGGATCCATTTGCGCGGCGTCACGTTGTGGCGGTAGTTAAATTCGTCCTCGATTTTTTCCCAGGCCTGTCGTTTCCGACTCACGGACGCCGCGTCAGTCCTCTTTGTTTTCCACGACGCTGCGGTGGCGTGAGAGCAGTTCCAGCAACACGGCGCGTTCTTCTTCAGATAAGTTTTTCTTTTTCTCCATGGTCGCGTCAAACAGATTGCACACACACACCGTGATGAAGCGCTTAAGGTCAGAGGCACAGAAACACTGCAATACACCGCACGTAAGAAACGCAACATAACTATTGGGACGGCGAGAGAGGCGACCGGAGGCCCGGGTATGACCGGGTTACTGTAGGCCATTGTGGCCAGACGAGTTCAAACAAAGCACTGAAAATGTAAATATTGGTTTCATTTACCCAGCACAGTGTTCATTCGAACGCTACATTTCTTTCCCATTATTTTGGTGCAACAGTTATTTTGCAAATGAAATACATCGTACACGCCTATTATTTGCGTAGCATCGACAGCATACGACATACTTGTACCGAAAAGTGTCACTTCGGAAAGTAATACTTAAGTGCCGTTTACGAAACACTTTCCCGCAACTTTCCTCATACTTGTACTTTCCTCACACTTACCGTGTGCCTCCACTTAAGTTTCGTTTGTGAATACGGGCCTAAGACGCTGTGGCCCCTTACTAGAGAGTACTGCACGTTTCTAACGCGTTTGTGCTAGCGTCCCCTTAAGCGGGAGATTGTGCAATTATAATGAAGGGCTCTTATAAAATAGGAATGACGTCACATATGGCGCGTCATTGGTGGAAGTCAATCGTTCGATTTAGTGCGGCGAGACTGGGCGAATTACACGGAAGATTCGCGGTTTACCGATGAGTCCCTCCGGAGCTTCGCCCACCCATCATCATTCACCCCGTGGATATGCGGCGATTTTTTTCTTTTCTTTTTTTTTAGAGAACACAACTGCAGGAATCTCGCGTGCTGCGTCGCTTTGCGCCGCCTCAGACCACTGGGCGAAGAGGTCGAGCGCAACGTTAAAACTCCGTTATCGTTTTCAACGTTTCACATGCGGCCGGAATTTCATTATTTGAGCGTTTTTTCGAAGGTTCCGAGGGTACTTGGACGCCCAGAGCCCGATACCAGCGATGACGGCGCCGAGCTAGTGAGAAAACGCCAAAAGAATGGGTAATGGAAATCGATCGGTATGTTGGTCTGAGTTGGCGAAAATGAATACAGACCCCTCCACTACGGCTTCCCTCATAACTCAGTGAGCCGTTTCGGAAACCCCTTTCACCCACCAACAAGCGACTCCTCTTCGCCTGAAGGGGCTGCATTGGTCCAGTGAAGCGGTGTCGGAAGCATCATCCGGCGCATTACCCCTCTAGAGGGTCCGTCGCCACCGCTTTCCATAGCGCTCTGACGCTTTCGCACAACCCGCCTGCCGCTCTCGCTAGAAAATATGTTGGTCTGAGCTGGCGAAAATAAGGCAGAGCCCTCGACTACGGCTTCCCTCGTAACTACTGAGTGAGCCGTTTTCGCAATACCCTTTCACCCACCGACAAGCGACTCCTCTTCGCCTGAAGGGCCGCTTTGGTCCAGTGAAGCGGCGTCGGAAGGAAGCATCATGCAGCACATAACCGCCCGTGTCGTCGCCACCGCTTTCCATAGCGCTCTGACGCTTTCGCAGAACGCCTGCCGTTCGCGTTAGAAAATATGTTGGTCGGAGCTGGCGAAAATTAATGCAGAGCCCTCCACTACGGCTTCCCTCATAACTCAGTGAGCCGTTTCGGAACACCATTTCACCCACCAACAAGCGACTCTTCGCCTGAAGGGCCGCTTTGGTCCAGTGAAGCGCCGCCGGAAGCATCATCCGGCGCATTACCCCACTGTCCGTCGCCACCGCTTTCCATAGCGCTCTAACGCTTTCGCACAAGCCCGCCCGCCGTTCTCGCTAGAAAATATGTTGGTCTCAGTTGGCGAGAATTAATGCAGAGCCCTTAATTTAAACTGAGTGAGCCGCTTTCGGAATTCCCTTTCACCCACCAACAAGCGACTCGCCTGAAGGGCCGCTTTGGTCCAGTGAAGCATCGTCGGAAGCATCATGCGGCACATAACCGCCCGTGTCGTCGCCACCGCTTTCCATAGCGCTCTGACGCTTTCGCACAACCCGCCTGCCGTTCTCGCTAGAAAATATGTTTGTTGGCCTGAGCTGGCGAAAATAGTGCAGAGTCTTCCACTACGGCTTCCCTCGTAACTACTGAGTGAGCCGTTTCGGAAACCCCTTTGACCCACCAACAAGCGACTCCTCTTCGCCTGAAGGGGCTGCATTGGTCCAGTGAAGCGGTGTCGGAAGCCTACACACACACCTAAACAGACTTCAACCACCACACCCCTGCATTCACGCCCCGTCTTGCCTGGCGGCCCTTCTGCATTGACAAGGGCCGCTAGTTCCGTCCAGAAATGGTTCCTTTTTTGCGGCCGTAACTTCCCCATCCAGCTCCCCCGACATACTAACAAAGCAGGGGTGCCTTTCTATAAAGTTTGCAAGAACTTCCTTTTGCCGATTCGAAATTTGGTGTCCGGGCAGATTGGTGTGGTGTGGTCGTCTGCGAGCAAGACGACCAAGGAATTGAACACATTTTGGATACATTGCTTTTGCAAAATGTTATGCAAGCATAACATATGACGAATGAACATGTGCTTTGTTTTGGTCATTACAAGTGCCCACAAGTGACTCGGCGTCGCGTTGGAGGTGTTGGGCCACAAACTGCTCGGCTGATGAGAACAGCGTAGTTAGTGCCTTACCCTCGCCTCACCCGTGGTGTGGCAGGCGACACGGCACGTGACACAGGTGACTGGGCTAATTGCCCGACCTGTGCCACTCCTGCCCGGCTTGGACATGGCTTGGAGGGACTGATTCGACGATTCCGAGTGACTTCTTTGCAAAAGTGCAGACATAAGGAACACAACTTATCTATCTGCAAAGAATGCAGTACCTTTTTACACCACACCTGCAGTCTCTTTTGGAAGCTGTGCAGTTAAACACGCCATATTTTAAATTGAAACTCAAGGTCACGTTGCTTTATCCTCCATTACCACTTTAACACGGCCTGTATGTAGTCAGTCATAGGGTCTGTGTTCGCGATGAATGCATAATTTTCACCGTTCAAGCCGATCTGTACCTTGCTGCTATTTGCATTGACTGATTTTTGCGCACTTAATTCACCTTCTTCATCAGAACAAAAAACGAGCGATCCACGCCCAAACAGTGCAGCAAACAAACAGTGCGGCGAGTAGCAGGGTGGGTGTTGTTCCCCGAGGCCAGCAGATAATTTTCAAACAGCTTGCGCCATTGCATCCACGGAATGGCTGGCTGGCTTTCCCGGCGCTGGCAGGTATTCTGGTGGCTGAAGGATGCGTATCTTTTGTAACTTATTCGAGTCCACTCCTATTTACCCTCGTTGCCATCTGTTGTATCTCCGACTGGTCATGCGGAGCGGCAGACAGAGCAGGCAAGCACGACGACATTAGCCGAACAAGGATCACTTTAACCGATTAGTGGCGGGAATATATATACAAACTAGGGGCCACCCGTGGGGCCCACCCTCTAGTGGAAAACGTAATAACATTATAAACAGGCGCTTGTTGGTAAAGGAAATAAGATGTACACTTGTGCTTTCCATAGTGCCAAAAAAAAATGAAAATATATATAACATGACAATCATAACAGTGGATTTCAATGCCTGTTATCACACAGCATTTGTGTGTGAAACACGTTGTGGCTAAAATAAAAGTGACCACATAGTCAGTCAACATGTTCCTTGAGAAGGAGCAAATTACTGAAATAGCGCATTAACAGCAAAACGAAACGGTGCAAAGCGAAAGGATGCGTATCCTGTGCCTCCGGCTCAAAACTTCAATGACACGGCCCCCCAGCCCGACCAACTAACTTGCCGCCTCCGGTTTTTCTGCAAAAGGATGAACCTGTTCCGAAGTATGTTGCTAGCCGCGGGCTCGGACGCTATTTGCACGGCAAGGTTTTTGATGTCAT
The DNA here is from genome assembly GCF_013339745.2 of Dermacentor silvarum. Classification (NCBI taxonomy): domain Eukaryota; kingdom Metazoa; phylum Arthropoda; class Arachnida; order Ixodida; family Ixodidae; genus Dermacentor; species Dermacentor silvarum. The sequence continues at coordinate 65,230,884 of NC_051164.1, forward strand.
ACACGCCCTATTCGCGCCCAATGCTGGCGCCAGCGCCGAGCTGTTTTCACAGCCAGCCCTAGCGCGTTGTGCGCGGCAGTTAACTCATGCCACAACGCTTTTTTCTGCGCAGCACTTATGCTTGGCGAGAGGCCCCACAAGCCTCTTGCCAAGTATGGGTGCTGCTTCATGAACTCGACAAGCAGAGTGGTCATCTCTGCCAACACACGGAGGGAGTCCTTTTGGAGGGGCCGCCATTTTTGCCTGCTTTGAATTTTCGCGGGACCGCAGCAAATTAATACAAGAAACAAGTATCGTTTCACATATCGTTTAACCATGCCGTTAAAGCATAACGGGTTACACTAAATGTTTTGTAACATTTATTACAAATGTTTTTCTGAAACGTAATACACTACACAAACAAACAAAAAAATACAGTGGAAAGTTTATCACTGTGGATTTCACCCACATCCGGAGACAGTTACGATCGTTCTAAAAAAAAAAAAAAAGGTTTGATTACCAGTATACCAGTCAGATTACCAGTAGAACGTTTGTACTGTACTTTTTAAATGTACCACTCCCCTCTATAATGCCTCTGGCCCTGAGGGTAATTCCAATAAATAAATAAATAAATAAATAAATAAATAAATAAATAAATAAATAAATAAATAAATAAATAAATATCTGTTGCAATGTACTGCTTTGCAACCTTCATTGATGATTCTTGGTTATCCTGTGCTAATAAAAGCAAAAGTGAGCATCCCGCGACCACCGCAGAGATGCGACTGTCTACGCTTTCACGGTTTCTATGATCACGGCTTCCGGAATTCTTGGGTGAAAGCACACCACGGAGGCAAAGACTCATCTAATCGTGCAGCGTTACGGGCAAAGCTACACTAAATGCGGGCCACGACACTTATGAGCTGCTTCTGCGTAGCCGCCATCTTACGTGTGTGCTCAGCGAAATGGATCGGATGCGGAATCGACGCGTGTGGCTATGGCTCGAAAAATGCGAATACTTACTTACTTGCAATCTTCTATTATCTTAAGCTCCACAAAGGGAATTCTGTGGTAATTGCATAGCTGGTTTGCGAAGCGGTGAGCCTTTTATATAGAACTGGGAGTGGTGGCACGGAGATTACGCAGAACAATGGAAAATATCAATAATAAAACATTCAGTCAAATTGGGACTGCCGAATAAAAATAAGAGCACTTATTATGGTTGGGCGTCTTGCCGCGTTAAAGTCCCGAAGACAGCATTCTACTGTGGGTGGTGTGTTCGCGCACGACTTCGTCCAGGGTTTCGCGCACCACGTTGAAATCACGGAAGCCTGCGCGACGAGTGCACTCGATCGAGCAACAACGGCTTGTAGCGGCTGATGGAGGCCAGCTCGTTGCTCCACCAAGTTGACGACCTCGGCATCCAGTCTGTCCATGTCCATCCATGTCCTCCCTGATGTCGTCGAGCAGCACGATGATGACCACGCGCGTCGCTGGGGGCCACTCACTGGCCGAGCATCTTTTCCAGCTTTTTAGCCGCGCCGTTGAGGGATTCCTGACCCTGCACGAGACTTGCGGTTCTGCCATCCTTAAGCCAGAAAGTGTAGGAGTTCTGGGTGTTTGTCTGCCGAGGGACGCTCAAATGAAATCGCCATTCCTAGCATTTAGAATACTGAGATGTTTTATGATCGGATTGTATAGCCACATTATAACGCCGCAAATGCAGCTCACCGAGCATAATGAATAATTTAAGATACGCATCTGCTCTTCGTGGCTGTTTCTGCTGCGACCGGGTCAAAGCAGATAAAAGGTACCCAGAACGACTATGTTCACCCATGACGTCACGTCCGCTATAACGCGCATGAGACTCGCAAGCTTGCGGTTACCTTTTTATTGATTACTTTTCTTTCTTATATGAAGATGTTCCAATAGTTCCTTCGCAGTTTGGCCTCTGCTCTTGCCTACAATCTTGATCAAGTGATAATAAAGTTAAGATCACTAGTGAACGGGTGCCGCAAGGCATGCATGGTTAATCTTACAGTGACATAACTATGCATGCACAAAGGTGAAGTGCACCTGGCAATTCTCCAGTGACGTCTTGGCCACCTGATGTTCCCGGTAGCAACGATCTCGTTCCTCGAACAAAAGATCTCGTTCCTGGCACAAATGATCTCGTTCCTGATTCAAACGTGCCACCACATCATTGTGACTGCTGGAGAACTACTGCACAATCGGGTTATCATGTTTACTTACACCAGGACCCTTGGTGAGCTCAAGCAGCGAACCGATTAGGCTTATCATATCGCACAGTTTTTCCAAACCTTCGTTTAGAAGACCATGGAGCTTATAGTGCACCTGGCAATAATTCTCCAGCGACGTCTTGGCCTCCTGATATGCCCGGTAGCAACGATCTCGTTCCTCGAACAAGGATGGATGGATGGATCCATCCTCGAACAAAAGATCTCGTCCCTGGCACTAATGATCTCGTTCCCGATTCAAATGTGCCACCACATCATTTTGACTGCTGGACAACTACTGCACAATCGTTATCATGTTTACTTACACCAGGGCTCTTGGTGTGAGCTCAAGCAGCGAACCGATTAGGCTGACATCATATCGCACAGTTTTTCCAAACCTTCGTTTAGAAGACCATGGAGCTTATAAGATAAACAGGAGCGCCAACTCTGCTCATCTGGAACGGATGCCACAACCACCCTCTTTTATGTTTACCCCTCGTCTCCATAGAGTCAACTTCTGGTATGCTACTGTTAATAATTTGCTTTTTGATTAGTCGCTTAAGCACTTACTTGCTGATCGTCAAGGTCGCGAGCAGTATAGAGAAGACAATGATTTTTGTTAAGTGTTTTGAGTGGCATTCTGTGGTTATCAGTCTTAACTTCCTTAGATTATGTCAACCAACCTTCGTACATAAACCTTTTTATTGGAACTGCAATTATATGGACACTCCACGCGGATTTCTGCCGTCGTCGTCGCCGTGAGGTTCCATCTAAAAAGTCCAAGGGTGACAAAATCGTCGCCAGGCGTCATATGGTGTGTGAGTGAAAGCGCGAGAGGGACGCGCGCTTTCCGACAACGGTATGACAACGGATGCACGATCTGTCAAAGGTAATCAAAATCACGCGGCCTACAGAGTTCATGTAGACGCAGGTGTCGCCGTGTCGACAGCAGGATCGTACAGCAGCCGTTCTCTTGAGTGCCCTTGCCACGGTCGACGAACCGGAGCCTCTCTGCGTGCTCGGTTTTCCAACGGCGAGGTTGTCGGAAAGCAGCAGCAGCATCAGGCCACCGGGTCACCGTGTGCACCCGTCTGCACCCGAACGCTCTCGGGACTGCCAGCCAGCCCATCTGGACCAGCTTTCTAGCGGGGAGAACCGGACGAGGTGGTCCCCGAGGAGCTAGCTGGTGAGATCATTGGTTAGGGTGCAGGCGTAGCTACGTGGGCGGTGATTGCTAGTATGGGCGGGATGCCCAGCGAGGAAAGCCGCGATTGGCGCTCGACATAAATTAAAAAAAAAAAAAATCAGCCTTCACGCTATATAATGAGCACAAGAAGATAAAAACTGCGAACGAATACGAGATTTTGACGATATAGGTATCTCTGTTGAATATGTTCAATTCACCCAATTCACCACCTCGAATGTTTGCGATAGGAGGTTGCCTTCGGACATGTGAAATCGTGCATTTAAACATACGACAGTGAAGGAGCGTTGAAATATGTTAGAAGTTAGTTCTCCTTGTTGAAGGAATGTTTACCTAGTTAGACAAAAATAACGTATTAGCAATAATAGTATAGCCGCGCCATGCGCAGCCGTGCCATGCGCAGCCGCGGCCGGAGTACAAGCAGTCTCGAACATTCGAAGCAATTATCGGTTGTTGATTAAAACTATAAAACGGTATGTGATGAATACAACCTTTGTTAACGCTAGCTATCGCACATAAAACAGTGAATTTTAGCGAAGTGCCAGCAGCTAAGTTTGAGGCTCCGACGATGTTTTAGGGCGTGAAAAAAAAAAAAAAAAACGGCCTGTTTTGGCACCGCGAGAAGTGTACAGATATTTCCTGTGGTGGGTGTATTATGTATGTGTTTCCGATTGTTCTGTTCCTCTCCGAGGGCCCAGAGACAGCATTACGATTTGGTCTTTTAAGGGACACGTCCATTTGGATGTGTACGTGGAGTCTACGAGCGTAGCCAGTCCACACAGTGGTTACGGTGCTTGGCTGCTGACATATTTCCTGTGGTGGGTGTATGTGTTTCCGATTCTTCTGTTCCTCTACATTCGAGCATTCTTAACGGACCGCACGGCAACGGTAGGCGTGGATACCCTCAGAACAAAAGAGAAAAAGGTTCCAAATAGAGGCACTCCTCAGGGATCAGTCTTATCGCCTTTTCTCTTCAACGTCGCCATGAAAAACCTCCCAGAGCATCTAGAGAAGATTCCGCACCTTCGTCACGCAATATATATGCGGATGACATTTACCATTTGGACAACTCGAGGCTCGGATGGAGAACAGCAGGACGCCCTGCAAGCGGCGGCAGACGCTGTCATCGAATACGCCATGCTCCCCAGAATGCTCCCCAGAAAAATCCGAGCTCCTCGTTCTCAAAAAGAAATCAAGATATATATATATATACTTTCATGTTTACTTTCATGTTTACTTTCATGTTTACTTTCATGTTTACGTCTCAGTTGGTGCTTTTGTCAGTCTGCATGGTTGGACTGTGATGCGTAAATACTGCATTGTACTCAAATAAATAGTTGAGTGCATTGTGCAGTATTACATATTCAAAGTACTTTTGAGTGTTTAAGCAAATCTAAGTAGCTTGCTAATTGGTACCTCTATGTATGGCCAGCAAGGAGGCTGTATCCATTCAGGATAGTGAGTTATGCATAGTGACACAGTTGCTTATTCATGTGTGTATAGGTTGTGGTGTTTGTGACAGAAGCACTAATTAGTTGGTGAATAGGTCATCTTCAGCACCGTGTACTAGCTGCATTTGTTTTCATTGAAACTCTTGTGAAACAATCGCGAAAAAGAAGTTATCGGTGCACTAGTACTGACAAACACTCCTTTGTTGCAGAAGCATGGAAAGTTCGCCGAGTTGGTATGGTAACATATTTCGAGTTCACAGCATGAAGGGACAAAGACGAAAACAAGTGCTTGGCCTATGTGTTTCTGGTCTTCCTCTTTGTCAAAAGTGGCTCTATTCTCCTCCATCAGCAAACTTGGCGCCATTCTAACGTATATAAATGCCATTTTATTATTTTTTCCCTTTCATATGTTGGTGATTTTCTTTCATAATTTTTTGCACTAATGTACGTATTTCATTTTATATGATTCATGTGTTTGCATATCACCTAATGCTTTTTGTTGTGCTGCATTCTTGAAGTCATTTATGCCAGTAAACATGTAATTCTTGGTTTAATATCTGAGTGCACAGTGTAGTGCTACCTATACAAAGTAATTTGACTATTTAGGCATAACATGAAAATTGCAAACCTGCTTTGCAGTGCTGCTTTGGGGCGCTGCATTCCGGCAACTTAAACACCGTTCATTTCCAATCGCCGTAGTGGTCATCCGCCGCAGCGGTAAGGTAGCGACGGCCGGGAGGCAGCTGAGCTGCACGTCGCTGCTAGGGTGACGGGAACCGGGGCGCAGCCCGGCGTCGATGGGTGACGAATGGTGATGACACCGTAGGGCGGCCTATCTCGGCCTAACAGGAGCTGGGCCGCAGCCTGGGCTTGACAGGGCAGGACGGCACTGGACGCCGCAGCACAGCCCGCCTCAGGAACGTCAGGGAGCTGGGGCGAAGGCCGACTACGGCAATATCCGCGAGGTAGCTTGGTTTCCAGGGACAGCGAACCGGGGCGAAGCGCGGCTTAACAGGGTCGGGATCGCTGACATCGGGACGTGGCCCGCCGTTCGATCCGCAGAGCCCGGCGAGAGACCACCGTCATAGAGAAAGAAAAAAAAGTTAAAGAGTAGACTCCCATAGACCCCGGCGGCCCAATCGACTCTAGCGCACCTGGTGGTTGGTGAGAGCAACTGGCCTGCGCTTCCCGTTTCGGTTTCACTGGCGCGAATTTTGGATTACTGTGCGCAACCGACGTTTGGCTATGGCGAAAGTTAATGATTTCAGACCACATTTCTCCGCCCAAATAGCAATGCTATTGTTTGTCGTTTTGATTTTGCGATTCCCTATTTGTTTTAGCTCAAAACTGTGCGTGCGAATTGAGGTCATGACGTAATCTTTATTTCGACTAAGTTATAATAGAAAGATATGCAGGTAATCATAATTCACTACGGCTTTATTCATCGCGCTTTTCTTTTGGAACAAGCGGTCAATCTATATATCAATCAGAGACAGAGTACCCGCAATGTTTTTATTCCAAGGCAAGGTAGAGGCTGAGCATATAAAAAGCACAAAATGAGAAGAACATCGCACAGAAATGCAAAGTAGACAACAAATGCATCTAGACTTACAAATACATTCTAACAAATAGAGTGAGAACACAGACAACGCACACATCGCTAGAGTTGGCAGTAGCCGACAAGCTGGTGAGAATGACGCACTGGGCAAGTGGGTAAGGATCTATATGGATCTATGGCAAAACTCAGCGCACAAAGTTGATAAAGAAGGAAGAAGTGACGTATACACAGCAATAAAGTCCCGAGTCACGACTCGGGTAACAGAAGTAATGCACAGAAAAGAAAAAGCGTACAGAAACCACACGACACAATATACAAAAGCAAAATACAGTATGTTGGCCTGTTCTTGGACAGTGGGG